>NC_060956.1:13815998-14115998 GCF_910589235.1 Vespa crabro | reverse complement strand
CATTTGTTCCCAAAATACTTTGCTTTGGTGTCTCTTGAAGGTATTCATCTTTTGCTTTCAATTTCCAATAAATTCACAAAATGCTGCGTTAATTTTTAATGTTTTTTTGTTAAAATGTCATAACGAAGAACAAAAAGTGTGTTCTGCCTGTCGTAATCGAAGAAGAAATATAGAAGAAGAAGAAGAAGGAAAGGTTTTAAGAAGGGTGCCAGCGGTGGTCACAGTTGGTCTCTTCGTTGGGTACGATACAACAAGGGTAGTTTAATGATTCAACAGAGCAGAACAACGGCTCTCCCACAGGTCGCGTGGCTTCAGAACACCTTATGGTCTTCTCGTTTGAACCCCTATGAAGAGTATTCCTGATAGCTGTATATTTTTAAAACTAGTTAACGTTCTGGAAATTTAATTTTTCGATAATGAAATCTTGTAATGTTCCAAAGTCGTAAGAAGAAATGTCACTTCTATTATTTTTTTTTAATTTAAAATATTTCATTTCCCGATAATTATTAAATCAAGAAGATAGAATCTAAATAATGATGATGATCGTCAAGTTCACGCGATACTGATCCCAACGCGTTGATGTGCCGCAAGCGACTGACTCTGACCGACTCGCTTCCGACTTCTCCGCCTTACTCGATACGCCTCCCTTTTGCGTTCTCGTATAAGCCAAGTCATACATGAGACTGGAACTCCTCCCCTTCTCTTTTGTCGCCCTTGCGGGGTGCACCACCTTTCTCCATTCTTTCTCTACCCTCATCCATAAGTGGGGTACTACGTCTCGTCACAGTATATGTATAGACTGTACATCATGACCGTTAAAGCGTAACTTCGTGTAACTCTTCGCATAATTGATATTCACCGACATATATCTGCGTTAATTTGATTTTCAATACGTTTTCGTTTTTAATTTGCAAAAGTAAAAAAATAAGAAAATGTTGCAATTCATAAAAAGATTCTCTTTTTAAGTGACAAATCATTTTCAGGAAGAATATTGATAAAAATAATATAAAAAGAGAGAAATTAATATTTCTATTATTTCATGACGTCTTATTTATTATTATTGGATCACACTTATGTACATACTTATATGCACACTATGCATCACGTTTCTTACCGCCGCTTGTCGTGCGTAGGTACGTGCGTTCGTGCGTGAATGACTCATCCAAGGGGCCAAAGGGGACGGAACATGCATCACCATGGGCATTTTAACACAGATGCCCCGTACGGCGCGTGCCCTCGAACCAATCCGACGCCCCTATGCTGCTTCCGTAACGGCAGCCACGTCTGCACGAGTCATTTTCCTATGACCCCCTCTCGATCGAGAGGACTACAGAACGAGGAGAAGAGTCACACCTGGCCCTTAAAAGTTCTCTCTCCATTGGTGTGATTTTGTGACGCTTCGCTAGACTTTACCATTTACATACTCATATCCGTGTATATGTGCATCTATTATTAAAGAAGGATAATCGTATATCTCAAAGATTTATCTGAAATGATTCAAAATTTCGCTTCTTTTTCCCTAAGAAAAATTCAACTTTCTATTTCATTCACATCTAGAAATATAAACAAAAAGTTTGAGTATTTTACATATACTTAAAATTCTCATCTTTCGTTTTTTTCATAATTTTAAAAAGAATAGAAACGCAGACTGATTTTTTATTTCCAACGAATTTGAAAGTTACAAAACTAAAAGATAAAGGCATTTGAATGTGATCGATTCTTTCAAACTTTTCTATCGAATAAGTCCATCCTACCGGTATTCTTTATCCTATTGTTTAGATTCCAAAGGGACTAAGTCCATATGTAGTTATGTATTGCACGTACAAAGCTATCGTAGGGCTCGTGCGACCCCTATTGTACGTACATACATACGTACTATGAAATCGAAGGGACAGCTGCGAATAGACCGTTATTTAAACGCGTGCTTTCATCCAGATTGATCGTTGGGTTTTAAATCTTCAATGTGACTGATCTAATATCCTAAATATAAGCTTTGATAATTATTTTTTTGATCTTTATAAATGGACTAAGAAGTAATACAAATTCACATTATAAAAATTAATTAAAAATTTGCATACGTATTCAAATATAATAACTACAACTACAACTTGATATATAAAGATCTGTATGCAAGATAGAGCATTTAAATCGGAACATCTAAATATCTTCGTTATTTATGGCTTTATGGAAAAAGTTCTTAGGACAAAGTTATATTATTTAAAGAAATATATTTTTTTTTAAAAATGACTCCAAGAAAAAAATTATCTTAGCGCTATATTGTGCTCCTTCGAATACTCTAATTGTAACCTAAGAATTTTTTCCATAAAACTATAAATAATGGAAATATTTAAGTCTTCCAATGTAAATGTATAGAACACCTTGTATATGTATAGAACACCCAGAAACATTCGAATCTAAAATTTCTATAAACTAAAATTTTAAAGGAAATTTAATTCTGAATAAAAAGTTTTTAATAAATATGAATCGAAAAATGTATTCTTAGCGTTCTCTACAAAAACCCCTGAAATTACGGTTATTTTATATATTTTTGTGAATATTAGAAAAAATATATGTTTTTTAATAAGAAGTATCGAAACAAAAATTGTAGAGAATTAAATTATTTTTATGAAATATAAGGAATTAATTGTAGCATGTTTCATAAATTTTGAGATAACCAGTTCCAAATGTACAAAAAGTATATTTTCGGCTATCGTCGGCAGAGCTTCTAAAAAATATTCTTTATTTATACTGTAATGGCTTTAGCCATTGGTTTAATTTAATTAGTTACTTCAATAATTAAAAGAATTTATTATTCTGCATTGTTTAAATAAATCACCATAAGAGGACGAAAACACTTTTATATACATTTGAAACTGGTTATTTTTAAATTTATAAAATATACTACAATAATTTTGATCTCATTTGAAAGATTATTTAATTCTTTACAACTTTTGTTTGAGTACTTTTTGTTAAAAATGCATATTTTCTTTGATATTTGTAAAAATGAATAAAACAATGGTAATTTCAAAGGTTTTTAGATGTTAGCTTTTTAAAGAATTTTCGATCCATGAATATGGGAGACTTTTGTTTAAAATTAAATTTCTTATAAAATTTCAAAATTTGGCCGAAATGTTCAGGCCACCCTGTATGTATCATATCACTTATTAATACATAATATCGATAATATAAAATAATGTGTTCATTAACAAAAAATTTATCTTTACTAACCCATTATTTCTATCAACATATACAATATCAACATATACAAATTTTTATAAAGAATAATTAAGTTCATACAAATATCGTTGATTTTTTAATAAAATGTTAAAATAAGTCTTCCAAGGATTTTTTAAATTGTCACAACAATCAAATGAAATTTGTCAAACATAACTGAAAATATAAATTCATTACTTTTTCGCTGTTTTCGAAATAAATGTTATTCGAGACTAAAAATTATTGTATAATTAAAATCAAAAACAATATTTTATAATAGCATCTTAATTGTTTTTTTCTTTAATTAAATATCGTCATATTGTATCTCTTAAAGAAGATAAATAAAATCAATCATAAATGCACACACAAACGAAATCATTGAGATAATTTTCTTTATGTATAGATTCTCTTAACAGAGCTTCAGAGAAAAACCTTATAAATAGCCATAAAAGGACTTGAAATTGGAATCAGCAAAGCACAGTCGATATTTTTGATGTCCTCTAGCGATAAAATTTCGAAATATAAAATTCTGGATCATTAGTATTATTTCCGTTATAGCTACTTTACGAGTGGTATTTCAGTTAAATAATAAAAGTGAATGATATCTTTTGATTGGTTTACATTTTAAACTCGTGATAATCGTCCAATAGGAAAAGAGAACAAATTGTATTTTATTCGATCGCAGCGCCATTATATCTGGAATCTCTTTACGTTTGTCGTGTCTTTCGTTTTCCTCGAAGTTAGAATTACATTTGATATTGGATTCAGATATAGATTCTTTCATAGCGTTTCACGATGGTAATTTAAAATTTTGCTTTTTATAGTATAAAATGAGAAACAAGACTTCGTGTTTATTGTCAATGTTAATAAGATAAAACGAAATCGGTGATAGCTTATATGAAGATGTAACAAATGGCGCACGTGTATTACTGCCAAATGATATTTAGAATAATAATTTTGATTTTGTTATTAATTTTATTTTGATTAAGCGAAATATGCGATATATGTATATATACATATATATTCTCCTGTGTAGTACTTCAATTATATTTGTTGGTTATTAGGTTTCCTTAAATCCTGTAAGGATTCTCAAAAATGAGGCAGAGGAGGAAAAAGCAGAAATTGCTAGATTGAGCTTATTTGTAGGAGCAATAGCGATAGGAGATTTGGTAAAATCGACATTAGGACCTAAAGGTATGGATAAGATTTTGGTAGCTCATGGAAGATCTGCAGGTCAAGTACAAGTTACCAATGATGGAGCTACAATTCTTAAAAGCGTTGGTGTAGACAATCCTGCTGCTAAAATTTTAGTTGACATGTCACGTGTTCAAGATGATGAAGTTGGAGATGGGACTACTTCTGTTACAGTACTTGGTTTGTATATTTGTATAATGATATAATATTGAATTCTATCAAGTTAATGTTAAAATATTTAATTTGTACATAATGCATTAAAAATTCTTTAGCTGCTGAATTATTGAAAGAGGCAGAAAAATTAATAGAACAAAAAATTCATCCACAAACCATTATTTCTGGTTGGAGAAATGCAACTAATGTAGCAAGAGAAGCACTCAAAAATGCAGCTGCAGATAATTCTGCAGATAGTGAATGCTTTCGTGAAGATCTACTGAATATTGCACGTACAACTTTGAGTTCAAAGATCTTATCTCAACATAAGGAACACTTCAGCAAGTTGGCAGTAGATGCAGTATTGAGACTTAAAGGGTCTGGAAATTTATCGGCTATCCAAGTAATTAAAAAACGTGGAGGAACTCTTTCAGATTCTTTTCTGGATGAAGGTTTTTTATTAGATAAAAAGCCTGGTCTTCATCAGCCTCAAAAAATTACAGATGCACATATACTTATAGCTAATACTCCAATGGATACTGACAAAATTAAGGTAAAGAACTTATACTGATTTTTTTTTAAATATTACAATATATATAAGAGTATTGAATGTGTTATTGTATGTTCTGCATTAGGTATTTGGCTCCAGAGTTCGTGTTGATTCTATGGCAAAAATTGCTGAATTGGAAGTAGCAGAGAAAGAAAAGATGAAGGTGATTATAGATTAAAAGATGAATAGATATAAATAGAAAAATATTACAATGAATAGCAATAATTTTTTTCATAGGATAAAGTTGAAAAAATCATAAAACATGGTTGCAACGTTTTCATAAATCGACAACTAATTTATAATTATCCTGAACAATTATTTGCTGATGCTGGAATTATGGCTATTGAGCATGCTGATTTTGATGGAATTGAAAGACTTGCTCTTGTTACTGGCGGAGAAATAGTCAGTACATTTGATCATCCTGAGATGGTAAAACTTGGTAAATGTGAACTCATTGAACAGGTTGGTATTTCTTGGATACACATAATATAAAATAGTATATGAATTAGTAAAATATATATTATATTTTTGAATAGGTGATGATTGGTGAAGACACACTACTTCGATTTTCTGGCGTTGCTTTGGGAGAAGCGTGTACTGTCATTATACGAGGAGCTACTCAACAAATTCTTGATGAAGCAGAACGGTCATTGCATGATGCTCTTTGTGTTTTGGCGGCAACAGTACGTGAATCGCGAATTGTTTATGGCGGAGGTTGCAGCGAAATGGTAATGGCATGTGCTGTTATGAAAGCAGCAGCTGCGACTCCTGGAAAAGAAGCAGTTGCAATGGAAGCTTTTGCAAAAGCTTTACAACAATTGCCTACTGTTATTGCTGATAATGCTGGTTATGATTCGGCTCAATTAGTCAGCGAACTAAGAGCCGCACATAATTCTGGAGCCAATACGATGGGTCTGGGTAAGTTTTAAAAAAAATTAAAAATATTATGACAACATAAAAAGAAACTTTATATAAATACTATCCATGATTATTTTCACAGATATGGAAACAGGAAGAATCGGTTGTATGAAACGACTAGGAATTACAGAATCATGGGTTGTAAAGAGACAAGTTTTACTAAGTGCTGCAGAAGCAGCAGAAATGATACTACGTGTGGATGATATTTTAAGAGCTGCACCAAGAAAGCGCGTCAAGGACCGTGGACGTTGTTAATAGTGAAAATGATTTAATTGCTATTACATTATTTACATTGCTTCTCTGATTTGTAATACGCGCATTATATCGACTTACTTATATTTCAAACTAAATATTACACACATCCTCGTTTTTATTATTTAATACACTTATTTCGAACAACTTAAAAGTTGGCAATGTATTAATTCTTCTATAAAAAAAAAAAAAAGAAGAAACGATACATTACATTATTTATCATATATATAAACATTTTTATAAAATAATCTATTCCTTCCAAAAAAATTTATTCCATGAAAATAATGAATTTTAGAGTACTCGTCCAATGTTTGTTAATCCTATCCTTTAGTTTCTGTTTATATTTTGAATAAACCGCCATTATAGACAATCGAAAATTTATTTAGTATCAGTCAAGATTAAAGAAAAAACATATTTGGATAATTGCTAATTATAGCCTGAATTTCGTTTAATTATAATTGAGAAATAATTCTAATACCAAATTATATAAAAAACAACGTTTATAACAAGAAGTGGTCAAAGATTCGGCTAGAACTAACCTAAACATTTTAACGTCAGTACACTTTAATGCACAGGACACTGAACCAGTCAATATCACGATTCTTTTGTTAAATATTAGCATATTTAAACAATTATTTGTCCAACATGATACATTTATTTAAATTATAAAAAAGGGTAATGAGTATGATTTTTACATTTTCGTTAGATTTTATTTACATCGAATGGATACTTACTAAAGACGATTTATACAGCTCAGATTAGATACATAAAAATGAATTAATTATAATATAATTCATGAGAATCTTCATATGCAGTAATCTTCACGTGGAGAGACTTAGACAATCTATATTATTTGCATTATAAAAATTATTCTTACCTAATGTGAATAATGCAAGTACAGTCAAGCTAATGACTACATTTTGATATTTTATATTAATTAGATTCTGAAAAGTTGATTTAACCAAAATCTTTTTATAAAAATAGAGTATTGTTATAGAGTATTGTATAGAGTATTGAGATTTAAAACGTCGATAAATGACTTGAATTAATAAATAATAAAAATATGTTATATTAAAAATGATTTTGAATTTAACGCGCGAATAGTTGGTCTGTGATGGCGGATAGTTGTGTTTATATTTCTATTACGTTTGATGTGCACGTTGCAAATGTTTTTACCTTAGTATTTATTATTTTATAAATGTTATTATTTTTCAATTTATTATGATAATGTACATTTTTGAATAATATTCATACATAATACACATTAAAAGTGGCCAAATTCATCAGTAATTTTATCCACTTCTTTACGAAATAAATAATAGGACCCAATAGCTGATTGAAAAGTACTTAAATGTCTAAAAGCAGTATATTTAATATTTTTTTATAAACATTGACTATGATTTCGAACTAATTATACGCGATAGTGTATAATTACAGGTTAAGCATCAGTTTGTAAAGCAGAAGAGTCTTTGTTATTATTCTAATACAAAATATTGTGATTCGATTATTATTGTGCAAACAAAATGACAGAACTTCTTACAACATCAATTACATCTAATGAAATGCAAGAAAGATGTAGTATTTGGGTGGAATCACAGAATGAACATTTGTATTCTGAAGACACATCCAAAGATAAAACAGAAAATAGTTGTAACGACTATGAAACCGATTCTGAATTTGATTCCGTTTCAGAATGTGGTGGTAAAAGACGTAGAGTAGGGAAATATTTAAAGCATGAAGTTTTACATTTAATTTGTGAATGGAAAGATTGTAAATTTGATAATAATTACATTGAAGTATTTACAAGACATGTTGCTAATCATATAAGCGATTTAGAAATAAAAGTTAAAGAAGACAATACAGAGGTTTATGTATGTAAGTGGAAAAATTGTTCATATGAAAGTGGTATTTCTGACGAAATTTCACGACACGTCAATTACCATTCTTATCATACTAAATTAAAGTGTATTGGAACAAATATTCGTGGAAGAATAAAATTGCCTGTAATTATAATGATAATTAAATAATTTCAATGGTATCAAGTAAATTATTTATCACAACAAAATAAATTTTTTACAGAAATGTAATAGAGATGCAGATTGCAAGAATATTTTTGATTCACCAGTACCACATATCTGTAGATGGGAAGAATGTTTAAAAATTTTTTCTAATTATCAGATGTATTTGTATCATATAATTGCTCATATAGATACTAATCCACGTGGTAATAAAGTAGAAGGTGGAATTGAATGTAAATGGACTGGATGCAAAAATAAATATCCTAGTTTATATAAACTTAGAGATCATATGAGATGTCATACTAAAGAAAAAATAGTTGCTTGTCCGGATTGTGGTACTATGTTTGCTTCCAATACAAAATTTCATACTCATTGTAAAAGGCAAATTCCTATAGATGGTAAGACAAATATCAAACATTATATTTCACTTTATATTTTTTTTAGATATTTTTCGCATTACTTTTGTAATTTTTATCATACTACTTTAATGATTTATTTTTCAGTGCAAGGATTTCAATGTTCACATTGTAATAAATTCTATCCAACAGAAGGCATTCTCCGTGATCATATGAGATTGCATGTATTTAATTATAAATGTACTTTATGTGATATGACTTGTGAATCTCCAGCCAGTTTAGCAAAACACGTGAGGTATCGACATGTATCCACAAGAACTTTTCCATGTCAGTTGTGTTCTCATGCTGCTAAGTCCCAACAAGATTTAGATTCCCATATGACTGTTCATACGAATGGACCTAATTTCTCTTGTCACTATGAAGGTTGTTCTTTCACTTGTAAGGGTGCTTATACATTAGACAGGTATTTTGATTTTTATATATTTACTATGATAATATGTGAAACTATATCTATCATAAAAATTTTAATTATTGTAGACATGTTGAACGTATACATAGTTTAGAAGTGAGATGGTATTGTTGTCATGAATGTCCTGTTAAATATAGAAAAAGTTATCGCTTAACTAAACATCTTATTGAAGCACATCATTTACAATTACCTAGTGGTCATAAGCGATTTCAATATGTACAAGATGAAGATGGCTGTTATAGACTTCAAATGGTTAGATATGAGACAGTAGATGAAGAAAATACTTTATCTATTGAAAAACCAAATATTACAGAAAAAAAATATAAGCTTAAATTAGATAAGACTTCATCATTAGTAAAAGTAGAAGTAAGAATAAATATATTGATTCAATTTGTACATGTTTGGTTAGATTAATATGTTATAAATGTTAAATTATTTCATTTTTTCAGATTTTAGAAGATAATACAGAAGATGTGCAAGATTTACAGATAAAACCTATAACAGATTTTAATATGGGTAAATCAATGCCTATTATATCAAATATTTTAATAACTTTTGATGAAATAGATGAAAAAGGAAATATAACAAAAAGTAGAATTATAAATTCTCAAAGTATATAAAATATCAAGTCATAAAAATTTTTATTAGAAGCAAAATAAATAAAATAATAGAAACATAATCTGATAGTTATATACATACATGTGTGGATACGGACGCACGCATACACACTTTATTTTAATAGAAAAATTACAAAAATAAGAATTTTTAAATTAAACAATTTTGTTTTTATTCCTTTTCTTTATAAAATATATATTTATCAATTTTTGATATCCAAAAGTTGTTTTATGTGGATAGATCTTTAACAAGTTACGTAAAATGAATAAAGTGTACTCTTTTGATGCTTGCTGCAATTATACGTTCTTTAAAATGTGCACTTATGTTTAATGATATAATCGGTTCTGTATCTAATATTATTAGTCTTGCCAAAGTAGAATTCAAATCTAATATATTCCAATTTTCCACACAATATATACAAACATGACCTAAAAATATATATACGATTGGTATTATATAATATAATGAATTAAATATTTTTTTGTGAAAGAGAATAAAATATATAAAACATAGAAGCAAATACTATATACAATACAATTTACCTGAGTTTAAACCTAATACGAGAAGGTGTGCATAAACTAAGACAGCAGTGGGTGTTCCATGAAATATGGGAAGTATATTATGAAATTTCCACTTTCCACCATGAATAGAAAAACCTAAGTGTCCATGTTCTAAAATTAACAAAAAGTAAGATAATTGATATTTTTATTTATTTTTATCAAATTTACCTGTAATACATACTGCTATATTAGTAAACATATAATAATCACGGATATATAGTTTTGGTGGTTTTACAAATTCTGTGATAAATACTTCTTCACCTTCTGCCAACTGTACATTAATGAAATGTCCTTTCTTTGTATAAAAGGATATCTATATTTAAATTTATATTTAATACAATTCTTATTAAATCTAAATATAAAATATATTAACCAAAAATTAAAAATGTTTGAAAATATGCTGTAATATATACAAAAAAAAACATTCAAATTTATACATTAAATAATATATATATATAGATATTAGATATTTTAGATATTTTATTTTCGTAAAATTAGATACCTTATTACCATCTGCAGCACCAGCAACAATTTCATCAACAGGAAGTTCATACAATGTCCTGGGAACACATCCTTGGACAATTAATGTATTCTTTATGACAGTATAGCAATAACTTTGACTTGTACTGCGTGAAAATATAATGAAGCAAATAAGTGGAACAAATACTAACTTTCTCTATCTTTATAAATATTTGTGATATTATTAAATAATAAGCTTCTTTACCTGAGTAATTTTCCATGATCCTTTTTAATAAGTTCCTTAGATTCAAGATCCCAGAATTTGATATGACCATTTATACAAGAAGATACAAGAATAATTTTTCTACCTACAGAATGTTATATATTAAATGATTTCATACATAATTATGAATATGAAAAACTTTTTTACAATATAATACAATAGAGTTATATACTATTATATTAACATACTATTTTTCAAAAATTTAATTTTATATAAAAATTCCATATGATTTGCTACATATATTGGTTTATTATTTAAAGCATCAATATTGTAAAAATAAATATATCCTTTGGATGTACCTATAGCCAAAGTATTTTCTATAAAAAATAATTATTTATTAAAATAGTAAAAAAAATGGAATTGTTCCCAACATATGTATACATATACTATTTTACCCAATACTGCAGTACAGGTAATGATTTCTTGAAAATGATATTTTGGCAATGGATCTAAATTTTCAAGAAAAATATTATAATTCGTTAATTTCTTGCACTTAGTCCACCATTTATACATATTCATCCATATTTCTCCTTCTTTTTTTGCATTTTCCAAATCAACATATGATCTATTAGGATATAATGTTTCAAACAGTAAACTCCATGTATTTTGTGATATTTCTTCCTTACATTTTTTATACCAAAAGTTACGTTCCTAAAATAATCGACCTGACAAAAGTATCTATCTAATAGTATCTATTTAAAAATAGTATCACTTTTTACAGAAAAATAAATATTTACCTTTAAGATTTTATCAATAATTTCTCTCCAAGAATTACATACAACTTTTAATTTTGTAAGAGTTATTGTATCAACATATAAAAATATCTGTTCCCAGATCTCTATGGGTAAAGCCATCATTTCTCTATTTATATATATATATATATATATATATATATATATAAACCATTTACTATTAATTATATATATATTGCGTTCACGGAAAAAACGATCGGCATTTCATATGGTTCGGTCAAATCCCGCTCGACGGAACGCCCATTTTGCCCCCTCCATGTCATAAAATGGGTCCTGCAGGCTATCAGAACCGAATACAGCCGGAAAAGGACCCTGTGCACATAAGCTTTTACGCTTTATTTCGAACATTAGAGAGTTAATAGTTAGATACAACGGTACTTTGTTTTATGTATACGGCTCTGATTAGCGTACTCAAGTTCCTCCACCTGATCGTCACACTGTCCATCCAAACCGAATGGAACAAAATCGTTCTCTCCGTGAAGATAGTATAATAAATAATTTTAATATTTGGACATGTTATATTACAATAATTAAAAAGTTCACTAGTACATGTACAGCATTTTAGTTTATTTAGTTTTAGCAAAATTTATATTAAAATTACTATATAAAACAAAGGTAACCTATTATTTCTCTGAAATTGATATAAAAATAATATGTAAGTATACATTAGATGTACCGGAAAGTTCTGTCCGTTACAACAAGTTTCAACAAGTATGTGCATATTCATTTGACGCATATTTGCCTCTCTCTTTTTATCACTGAATGTATACATACTAGCGAATGAACTAAACGAAGATGATTCATGTTAGTATTGAGATCGTGTACCTATGGCTACTAATAAAGTTTATTTACGCCACTGTATTTTGTACGAATTCCAACAAGGAAGAAATGTTATAGAAGCGTGTAAAAATTTATTGGAAGTGTTTGGTGAAGGTACAATTTCTGATAGAACATGCAAAAGATGATTCGAAAATTTTGAAATAGGTGATTTCGATCTTTCTGATAAGCTACGCTCTAGGTGAACATCTTTGATCGACGATAATGATATTGTTAATATCATGTTAGAGCAAAATCCTTTTTTGACAACATCGGAGATTGCAGAAAGGTCTGATTCAACTCAACAAACTATTTCGAATCATATTCGGAAACTAGGATTGGTGTGGAAATATTTGAGATTGGTATCACATGAGTTAAATGAGAAGAATTTGAATGATTAAGTCATCATATGCACATTTCTGCTTGCACGGAACAAAATCGAACCCTTCTTAGATTAAATGATAACTGGGGATGAAAAGTGGATTACCTACGAGAACATCATAAGGAAAAGGGCCTATTGTGAACCCAGAAAACCTGCCTCCTCTATCTCCAAACCGAAGATAGTCTGAGAATGTTGTGTATATGGTGGGACATTTAAGGACCAATATATTTTGAGCTGTTGAAACCAAACGAAAAGCTAAATTCGGAGAGATACTGTTAGCAATTGGATAATTTAAAAACAGCATTCCAAGAAAAGAGGCCGGCGATGTTCAATAGGAAAGACATCATACTGCTTCATGTTAATGCCAGGCCACATACTGCTTTGGGGACTCATCAGAAACTCCTAGAGCTAGACTGGGAAATTCTGTTGCATCCACCATACTCCCCGGACCTAGCATCCTCCGATTATCACTTGTTTTTGTCCTTATAAAATTTTTTGTAGGGCCAAAAATTCAGAAACGAAGAATATATCAGACAAACACTAATTCAATTTTTCGCCTCTAGGGATAAGGTATTTTTTAAACATGGGATATACAAATTGCTATCACGCTGGCAAGAAGTCATAAATAATGATGGAAATTATATTATTCAATAAAGTTTATTCAAGGTATGAAAAATTTATTATTTTGTTTTATTCTAAAAACGGACAGAACTTTCGGATAGACCTAATATTAACTAATTATTATTTTTTTATCAAATAATCATTAAATCTTGATTGTAGTCATAAATTTATGTATTTTATATACATTTATCAGAATTCTAATATATTCAATCTATATGTGTAAATATTATTAGCAATATAAAGTGATAGTACTTTAATGTTTAGACAAAATTTGAATCAAAAGATTTTGAAAATACACTGAAATATGCAGTCATTCATTCGGTAATACTCAATATATCGCAAGTAATACTGAACTAGGTCTCATCACATGAAGATTGGTGCATCTGAAGACCTGCCAGCTATGACTCTAATCTAAAATAAGCGATATTGGAATGAAATGTTACTTACCGAAAATTCAGGTCCTAACACTAATTGGATGAGGGTAAGTCCTTACTTACGGATAGCTAGGTTGTCGCAACATCGGCAGCTTCATACATTATTTTTTGATACAATCGATCTCCTATTCAAAATTTTGAGCAATAAAACGAAGTCCACAGTAGGACTTTAAATCGTGCTCACGAGTGTTAAAATAATTTTCTACTTTAAAAGCCGCGTTCCCGGAATGATATGAGCTTATCGAGAATTCAGGATTCCAACGTTATCTAGTCGGTCTCGACCGCTTACGGATAACAGGACCGTCGCAACATCGATAGCTTCATGTACTATTTTTTAACAAGACCAATCTTCTAATCGAACTTTTAAATAATAAAACTAGTCTACGATGGAACTAATTCCGACGCGTACATGGATATTTTACTCATCCCGTCCATTGCGAAGAAAAGAAGAGAAAAGGAGAGAAACAGAAAGAAAGAAGGAGAAGAAAAAAAACTGAAAGAAACAAATCTGCCAAAAGGTTCTACCAAAAAAAAACCAGAATAATTAATCTAGAATAATTGGTTAAACCATTATACGCGTTTCAATAAATAGAGATGACTGTTTATTTGCCGAAAATATGAATATCGTCCTTATTAAGTATGTCCGGTCATGTTTTCTCCCGGCTTAGTTCGAACCATGCCCACTCATGTATCCTACCTAGCCTATTCGAAATATTTCATATATTTTATTACTTAATATATTCCGGAACTTATATCGAATTACTTCTATCAAAAATGAAAATTTCTTAAACCTTAATAGCATTCTTATAAACAATGTGGAAATGAAGAACATGATATATATGTATGTTTATTCTGTGCTCTAATGTTCTCCACATTTGCCATTTCTTATTCGTTTCGTAATTTTAAAAAATCCTAACTTAATGACTCTAATAGAACTTGAATTTATTCTTATTTTAATTATTTTATTTTATTTTCTTTTATTTTGTAGAAAAGAAAAAAATAGGGAAAGAAAAAAATATATATAAATGTATATATATATATAACTAATGAAAGATGAAATTTTGAATTTAATTTAATTTAACTGCAAAAGAATAAAAGAAAATGAAAAATTTTTTATCTTAATCTAAACTAAATATTTTTTTCCGTAACGCATGGTAAAGAACTTGGCATATAGCTTAGTGTGCTTATTTCAGCTCCATGTGCATTCTTATTCACTGCAGTTTCAGTGGTTCCCACAATTGCCCACAATCGAAATTTACTCGTGGTCATTTAACGCTCTTTTACTAATTAATTACAACCAATCACCCGTGATAATTCGAACCTTTAATCCTTAACATGATTGAGTGGTCGGAAGGACTTAAAAATTCTCTTACTACTTAAGAAGTTTAGCGATGGCTCCAAAACACTCGTCTGCGATTTAAATCGAAATTGAAGGTGGGGATGATTCGTAGGTGATTGAAAATGAAGTAGGCCGACATTGCTGTAGGTTGAGATTCTTTTGAATGATGCACTGATTTTAATAGGCAATAGTTATTTTTTAACGGACTTCTTAATGGACAGTTACTTCACGAAACTCTACTGTCTTTTAAATACATTCTGTGCGACTGTTAAAAGAGCAGAAAACTTTGCGAACGAACACTGATTCTAACGACTACATTGCACGCAGTCGATGCAAATTTACTTGTTTAAATCGAGAAACAAGAATGAACAAACTTCTGCTTCGCGATATTTTTATTTTAGCTTCTGAAACAAAAGTCCACGGTAATCTAAATTTTGAAATAGAAAAATAAAACAAAATAATTAATACCACTGTTACAATAAAAAACTGCTATATTGTTACAATTATTACAAAAATTTGTGATATAAAAATATATTTACTTTAGGATTTCGTTGATATTTGCAGAAAAAACATCTTGAGAGAGCTTCGATCTTTAGTCATTGAAATACAAAGAAAAACTGATCCGGTAATCGTTAGTTTGTCAAAAGTTTGTTTTTGTCGATATTTTATAAAGCCAACTTCCGTGAATTCAAAACTTAAGTTTAAGAGAAAATAAATTAAAATTATATTATGTTTAACGAATGTTTCAAGCTGTGTAACGTTTAAGTTAATTTACTATTGTTTAAATATTAATTTATTTAATACCGCCTACTTTTATGTTGTTTAAGTAAATCTAAAATTACTGAAAGTATTAATTTTTAAGTTTTCACGTTTTTAAGTTTTCACGTTTCGATGTTCATTTAAAATCCGAAAGAATACTGATCTAGTAAGCGTCAGTCAGTCACCACTCCAAATTTGTTAACATTACACGTAGCCAATGACTGCAAAATAAAGATTTTCAAGTATTGAAAATTTAAATTAAGATTATTTTAAGTTTTTCGCGTATTTCGAGCTATGAAATGTTTAAATAAATTTGCCATTGTTTAAATATTAGCTAGTAATACTTCGCGCACGTTTAAAATTTTTTAAACAATTTTAAAATGATTGAAAGTATGATCAATTATAATTTACCCGTTTGGAAAGAGACTGCTTCGATGTTTGCTCTTTAGAATCCAAAACGAAACTGTTTCGATAGGAGTCGAAACCAGCGAAAAGTTTGTCTTTGTTGACGAAACAGGCAATGACCATGCATTCAAATTGCATTCAAATTGCATTCAAATTTTAACTATATTTAAATATTAATTTAATTCTATTTTATATTTAACGGATGTTTCGAAGTATGAAATATTTAAATAAATCTGCTATTGTTTAAATATTGGTTTATTATACTCCATGTATATTATACATCTTTTAAATAATTGTGATATTATTTAAAAATTATATATTATTACTAATACCCATTAACATGAATTACTGAATATATATCTGCTTATTTTTACCATAGAATCATTAATTGAAAGATCGTTAAAATGTCTGATTGAATTACTGTGGCTTTTCGTTAGGAGTATTCGAAACGCATTTCTTTGCGTTTGAAATATTTCAGAAAATCTGAGCATTAATTCATGTATACAATAGTTTATTTCATGGTAATACATTAAAACCCATTTACAACAATTAAGCATTTATGTGAAAATCAGTGGTGAAGGTACGATATTCTTCTCTTTTGCTGCAAAATTCAAAGGTTGCCATTATACAAAATCTTTTTGCCAGGAGAAATGATGAAAACCGCATTTAAATTTTTCCAATATATAATATTTCCTTAGATAATAGGTTAACCAGAATTTTTGCTCCTCACTATATGTATCATTATAATGTATTTTGAATAATTCTCTCAAAGAAAAGAAACAGTGTATAAGAGAAAGTAATTCTTTTTTGAAAATACAAAAAAGAAACAATGTGCTTAACAATGCTCAACTTATATAAAGATAAATATCAATACACTCTAATCAATTATTATTATCGAAAATGAGCTTTTATATACTTCACCTATCAAAAATTATTTTAAATATAAATATAAATATATATATATATATATATATATATATATATATATATATTTATTTATTTATTTATATATATATAACCCTTGATCCTTATGTATCCATTTTCTTATTTTACTTACAATTAATGATTCAATATCCATAATTGGTATAATAATAATAATAATCATGATTATAAAAAATATAAAATTACAAAAACATTATGTTTTAATTCATATAATGTTTTCATATTTAATTATAGCTTACTGGCTGCTTGGTCCTGCTGCTTTATAAATTTATTCAATAGTTTGTGAGCTTCATCATAATAAGGTCTAGTTTCCTGTTGTACTCTTTCCATCCAAACATTAATACGAGGCCATTCTGCACGTAGATCATATCCAGTTAAACCTATAATTTAATATATAATATCTATTGTAATATACCTATTTTATATAATAGAATCATAATAATACAGATGTAAAAAAGTTGTATAACGAAAAATGTAAAAATATGGATTACTCATAAATAAACTCACGTATTTGCTCTAATTCACAAGCACCAAATATATCACTTATATTAATCTTATTGCCTGTAAGAAATAATTTATCCTTCAGCCAGATATTTTCTATTAAATCAAGACAACCTAACATTTGTGCTTTATACTTTTCTATTTGTTCAGGTTTAGCTGACTTTCCTGTTTGTAAAGGATTAAGAAACTATAACAAAAAAAACATAAAGAATAAAATTAGAAAAATATTAATTATATTATATTACGATGTTATTTAAAATTCCTCAAGAATTCTTATTTTAATTTATTGATACTATTACCGTTACTGCAAAATATGATGCACATTTTAATCTAGTATTTAAATGTTGCCATTCTAAATACTCATCAACTTTGGCTTGTTCTCTTGATGAAAAAGGATACCAATGTTGGGGTATTTTATATTCTCTACACAAATATCTTGCAATTGCAATGCTACAAAGATATTAGTCGTTAAATATTATCAAATAAAATAAATTATCCAATCGAACATACCTTTCTGTCAATTTAAAGTCATTGTGTTCTATAATTGGAACTTTTTTAAATGGATTAATGGCCTCAAATTCGGGAGTAGTATGCTCAAGTTTAATTATCTTTATCGGTTTCGCCTCAAAGGGTATATTGGCAATTTTTAGAAAAATATATAGTGCCCTTGATGGTTGTGAAAATAAATCATAATAGAACTTTAGAACGCTCATTATTGTTTACAATAATGTAAATTATTTTACCTGAAACAAACAATACGAAATAATTATGTATGTAATAAGATTATATTACCAATCCCCATAAATGAAAGTTTTCACCAATGAAGTGAAACAGAAAAGGTTACTTCGTCCGTTTTGCGCAAGATGTTCTGCGCAGATGGTTAAATATGAAACCGAATTATTCATTAGTTACTGACATTAAAGAGTAGGATAGTACAATTTATCTATCTTCATAAAAAAAAACTACAATACATTTGAATAAAAGAATAGAATCGTCTTAAATTTTTAAGAATATACTAAATTAATAAATTTCAGATTGCTTTAATCTCCAAATAGCGTGTTTTAGCATCCCCACTTTCTTTTATTAAGAGAATTATCAAAAATCCTCTAGCAGATAGAGAAAATGATTGTCTATACTATAATATTTTTTACATTTTCCCAATCTAATTGGCAATATAATTGACGTTAACGTGTTAGATATATGGCTTACCGCAAATATAGTTTTGTATATCAGTTTTACCATGTCGACTTTAATTTGTTAATAAAATTACGTAATATATATAGAGAAAAATTATTATGTTCTAAAACATTTGAGAACACAATTATTACAAGAACCTTTGACCCCACTATACATGTATCAAGATTAAACAAATTAAAGGAATTAATACTTAAAAGAAAAAACTAGCTTTGTGAAGATGTTTATTGAAAAGAAACTGTTATGGAACAAATCGAATTCCGTGTTATAAATTTACTTACGTTTTATATGGTGAATCCGGTTTAATACATAGAAAGAAAAAGAAAAAAATTTTGGAATACTGAAAAATAAGGTACTTGCAAAAACATTGCACTTGCGACTATCAAGAATATTATTATAGAGATTTCATTGTTATAAAGTTTGCTATTAAACCAGTTATTTTTTTGAGAATTGTGTAGTAAGTCCTTGTAAATATATATTCGTAAAAAGAGAGGTTAATATCACAACAATTAAGTAATTCAAGTAACAAGGTGTTTTTCAAACAATAACAATGAATCCAACTAAATCAAAATTATCAAAGAGTATTTTACAAATGAAGGTATATTAAATTTTGTTTATGATTTTAATTTTATATTCAAATGTAGTGTATAATGACAGTGAAATAATCTTGCATGTGCTATTTGTTGAAAACGATGCAGTATTATTTAATAATATTGTGTTTTACGATAATATGATGTGTTTTACGTATATTTATATTTATATAAGAAAATATTTATAGTTTATGAAGAGGACAAAAGAAAAAGTTGAAAAACAGATGATAGAGAAAGAAGGAGAAGAATATTTCAGTGGTCAACTCTCAATTCAGATGAAAAATGAATCGTATACATTTTTTAATATATTCTAATATAACTTTTCTATTCAAATTTACACAAATGCTTATTTTAAGGTGATTATATACATATAAAACATATTCTATTTCAGAGAGAAATTTATCATTGAGCCCAGTTACGTGTTTTGTGAAAAATTGATTGATGGTAGACTGAGTTTCCAGGGTATGAATCCTGAATTAGAAAAATTGTTAGAAATAGAAAATGTTGATAAGCAGATAGAATTGGAGAAAAAACAAGAAGCAGATGTAACAGATGAACAAATGGTAAAACAATGGATAAATCTTAGAAAAAAGAAGAACAAATTTAAAAGAACAAAAAAAATAAAAAATAATATTAATCAACCTTTGAATAAAAAACCAAAATTTTTAAAACCAATTGATTAATATTAAAAAATTTATAGAGGTGTATGTACACAATATTTCTTTTTAAAACTCGTATATATATGTATATATATTTAAATTTAGATTACTTAAATTAAATAGATTTTGTAATGACTACATTTAATTGTATTAATATATATAAATATATAGAATAAATATCATATAATTGCATAGATTTACATATTTTAATATCAAAGATATGTTTGAATAACCTAGTAAAATATTGTAAAATTTATAGAACATTATCTAAGTTTGAAATTTATTAAATTTTTTCTACCCAAGTTTTTTGTAATTTTATTTTCTACAAGTATTTTATTTATTGTTATTATTAATATATTTGATATTTTATATTTTTATGAGTTCAATTTGTAGATACATCTAACAAAGAATTAAATGTATCAACACATACACCCTCAGCACCGTCTTTTTGATTTGCTTTGTCCCAGAGTATATCAAAAGTGTTATCAGGAAATGTAATTCCAATATTTTCAAATATACTTCGTATTTCATGTTTACTTCGAAGCTATAAATATTTGGGTTCCATAATATGAATAATTTTATATTAACGAACATAATAGTTTTAAGTTTATAATTTAATGATCAATACCTTGAAAAAATCTATATGATCCAAGCCATATTTTGTAAAAATATTGGGAAAAATTAAAGCATAAGCATTATCAATCTTTGCATACGATTTTTCATTACAAAAATGATATTTAGATGGAGTTATGTAAGATTTATTTTCATTTTCATGTAGAGATGATATATCTTCTTTACTTTCTGAAATATATTATTATTTCTATTAATGGAATAACTATTCAAAACTAATATTACATACACAAATCTTATAAAAAGAAATATTAGTACTTTTTGTTATCGGCAATGTGGGAAATGGACATTTCCAGTTTAGAAGATTCACTACATCATTATAAAAAATTTTTCCATTTTGTCGTAATTCTAAAAGATCTAACAATGCTTCAAATAGTCGTCTTTCGGGATGGATATTATAGTTTCCTAAAATTGTAAATACATCTTCTTCTGTTAGGATACCAGTATGTTCCTGAAAATAACAGTAGAGGTTGACATAAAAATTTCTCTTATTTCTATTGTGGCGAAAAGAAATTTCTTAATTTAAATGTAGAAGGTATAGAGAAAAAAAAAGAAGGTGAATATGTATATTAAAAAATATCCCTGAAAAAATGTTCCTGAAAATACATTAAAAAATATTTAAATGTATATACTGTTTATTCTATTATTAATTATAAGTAATTGTGTAAATATCATTACCTTGTCCAAAGAAGCCAAATTTTCATAAATATCGAAGTAATCGATATATGGAATACGTTTTTTAAGATTATTACGTAAGCTACGCAGATATTGTAAATATTTCCATTTGAAGAGTAACGTTTTGTCTATAGGTGATTCTTGTAGTGAATCAGCTACTGAATCTGTTTGTTTTGCCGAGGGTTTACCATATATAGTTGATGGAGATAAACATTTTTTTGTCGGATTTCTTCAGAAATTTCAATGATTTCTTTTGTTGACTTTATATTATATTCGATTATTAATTTTACTATAATAATTACATTATTTACATTACTTTATTTGTCCAAGAAGAAGTTGTGTGTCTTTTAAGAAATCTGCTTGAATACAATTGACTAACGTAGTAGCATTATAATCTTTGCCTTGTATAATCTTTTTAATTCGAGATCCTTCTACATCAGCATTATTCTTTTTTCCGAAATATGTATATTTGTTAAAGTGACAATTATAACTATGTGAATAGAATTACTTTTATTAATTTTGATTAAGACGTTAATCAAAATATAATATGCTACGCGAAAGTATTTCTATAGTTTTAAGTGAAATAGATAATTTTTTTATTGCATAAAGTAATTTACTATATTTTTCAAAAATGGCAGAGTTTTAATTGTTTGACTTTAAAGAATGTGCATGTACTTTCACGAATTATAAATATACAAATATATTACTTTCTAGTAATTTGTGTTCCTTCATCTTCTTGACTTATTTCTTTAAATCTACAGAAATTAACATCTGTGCGCATTATTGGTTTTATGTCAATTTTGGGAGGATTAATTAAATCCGCCATTGTTGCCTCTAGTAAACAAATGCTCATGTATGTATATACACATATAAGTATATTTTTCTTATATTTGTTTTTAAAACGACCCTAAATTAGATCTAAATTAGAATTAAAAAATTTTTTTTTCTATTCTAAGAATATGTGTTTAATCAAATTGCGGTTAAAGATAAATAGAATTAATTTGGAATCGTTTTTGAAAGCACAAAATTGATTATAAAAGTATATTTTTTATATATAAGGCCATACTAGATTTAAATTTTTTTCCGAAAGTTGTTTTTAGGGGATCCATACCGATTGGTAAATACGGTACTAAATAATGAGTTTTTCCAACTTCTTTATTCCAATAACTTTTCATTACAGTATTTTTCAATTCCCAAACGAGTGTTTGAAATGGTGTTAATAATTGATATTGCAAACATTCTTTTACCTATAAAATAACACTTTAATTACTTTGTTCTTTACAAATTTATCCTAACCTAACCGTATATAATCGCATGTGGTCAATATTCGATAATGTAATTTATTATATGGTTTCAGTTACAGTTAGAGGCATTCACTTCTGCTTGATACTCGAATTTTAATCTTAACAAAGTTAGATTATAGAGAATTATAATATTTTGTAATAATAACAATTATTTTTACATACGGTCGAATTAGAGTCCGAATTTTTATTATATTTTGAATTAAGTTTTTCAGATAAAATATGAAACGAATTTGTGTTCGAGTTTGCCATTATTTTAATTATTTCTAAGACAGTAAATAACGAATAAATAAAATATTGATGTATGTTCACAGTAGCTAGTTAATACGTGTTCGTAAGTTCAACATTTTATTAAAACAAAAGAAAAAACATTGGTATAAAAAGACGTCTATTATTCTTTTATCCATCTATTATTCTGAAAACAGATGTAATTAGAACTATACTACAATAATATATATATATATTTTTTATATAACGTTTTATACATATATATATATATATATATATATATATATATATATATATATATAATATAATTTATCTATCTAATATTTTATCTGCAATATATATAATGGAAATTATAGGTATTATGTATATATGTATTATATATCGAAAATTAGATCAAGGATTTTGATTTGTACTAAACAAGTGGAATATAAAATATGTTCTGAGATAATTTTGAGATCAGCTTGTCATATTGCAGTGTATTAGTTCGCTAACAAATTATTCCAATTACGATACGATTCCAATTCTTAATTAGAATAATATATGATTATGTAAATTTTTAGTAAAAGTAATCAGAGATAGATACGTTGTATACCTGCACTGATGATAGTAAAAAAAAGATATAAAAAGAATCACGCGTATGCATTGGAAATAAGAAAGTAAATAACGAAACCGGTTTTTTTTCGGTGAGTGATGAAGGCCACATGTAAAACATCAACTGATCGAAGGACGAATTTAGTTTTATTTTCTTTTATTTCTGTTTCTTTTTATTTTATTTACGTCAATAGTTTTAATCGACTTCGGTCTATATCACGCAATGCATTTGTTATATAATAATACATTTGTGGAAAAAGAAAAATGAAAGAAATTCATAGAAGCAAAAATAATTTAATATCAAAGGACGCAAAAGGATGCTTTCGGTCAAATTTCTTCGTATACTTATACATATTATATTTATGTACATACGTATATGTATATGTATACGTATGTTCAACCGCTTCATTTGAAGCTCACTCCTCTCGTGTCACTTAATTATCGCTCGCAATTAAGCGTTTGTTTTATTGAATTCGGAGATATGTGTGCTCACAAAGCAAGAAAGATCATGAGAAAGATCAGCTACACGTTCGGACTGGATTAACGTCGCTCGAGTATACAGTTAAAAATATATACCACTGGCTTAATCACGAGACTACATAATTGCGTTGTCAAGCTAACACTCAACAATAATAACATAACAGATTCAGCTCCGTTTTCTCTTTAACCGAGAATCTTCTTTCTCCTTCTTTCTCATTCTTCTTTTTTGTACATATACGAATATCTTCCTTTCCTCTTCCCGTGCATCTTTTTCTAGGGATAATACTTTCCACATAGAAAGATTACAAGATAAAAATGAATAGATGGTCATTTAACCGTCTGGAAGATCAAGTCAGAGCAATACTAATTTTAACATTAAATTATTCGTTAGTTACTTTGATATAAACGTTTGAATTTTTTGATTCATGATGGGTTCATGCAAACAAAGTTCATTTTAGAAAAATATGACGAAATATGAGCTTTGACTTTAAATATTTATATTCAAATCGAGATTCCTTTCTAGAATCTTCATTCATTATCTTTATCTCTCTGCCTCTCTCTTGATATCTCTTTCTGAGATTATCCTTATTCACGAGTTAAGAATAAAGATTTAAAGATAAAAGCATAAGGCGAATGGACGGTCGTTTAAGAGTCTAGAAGATTAAGGAGATAATTATGAGATTTCCTTGCCATGGGAAAGGTCATGTACCGTGTTTGATGTGATTCCGAGTCATGCTACTCTCTTTTTGTTAATAAAAATATATTTTCACGATAAATATCGCGTTTCGATTTATTGGAAAAAGGGTTTAGTGGAATAATAAAAATGAAAAAACGTACAATATATATAGATAAAAAAATTGTTTTAGTCTTGTTCGTAAGTTATACAATTGATTTCGAAATGTTTACATTTGCTTTTTATAAAGCATAGATTATTTTGTCGATTAGAGTTTCATCTTCCTCGAATTATCAATCAGAATTATGGAATTTGTTTCGTACGTACATTTCTTAAAATGTGTTCTCATATTGCTACTTTGGGAAAAATTGAGACCACATTTGGAACATGAATAAGGTTTGGATCCAGTATGAGAGTTGAGGTGAGTCTTTAAATGGTGCTTCTTCGTGAAGGCCTTGGAACAGAGATTACATTGATAAGGCTTCAACCCAGAATGAAGCTTCGTGTGAAGCGTCATGTTCGATCTATCCGCAAAAGCCTTCTGACAGATGTGACATCGATAGGGTCGTTCACCAGAATGGGTCCTGAGATGCTGTTTAAGAAGCATTTTCCGCGAGAAAGCTTTACCACATTGTTCGCAACTGTGTGGCTTCAAACCGGTGTGTATCTTAGCATGCATATTATAAGCCACTCGCTGATTGAAACTCTTGCCGCATACGAGACAAGCGTATTCCTTACGATTACGATGGATCTTCATGTGCGAGCTAAGGTAACCACGATCGTTGAAGTATTTCCCGCATTCCGGGCAACTCGCCGCGAATTCTCGTGTACCTTCGTGCATGCTACGATGGTACTTGTAATTGCGCAACTGCGAAAATTCTTTCCCACAATCGGCACAACGAAATGGTTTCTCTTTTTTCGTCTCTTCTTTTTCGTTCCTTCGAAGATCCTTACGAGGATCTTCGAGATTTTCTCTTTCAGATTTTCTCCCTGATGTCTTCTCTTCTCGAACCTCTTTGGATAGGTACGTCGTATCGATGGAATCGACGATACTTTCGAAAGAAGAATGTTGCTTGGTAGAATCGTCGTATTGAACACCATACGAAGTTACGCTGATTATATCTTCTTTCAACTTGTCCGTTAGTTTATCGGTATTCTGCAATAGTCATTGATAAATAAGGAATGAAGATGTAAGTAAAGGATACTTACGAGACCATTCGTCAGATTCGATCGAACTTTTGGCGAATGATGAAGTTTGACGATTTGACGCCAAGGTGATGCCGTCACACAATTCGCTACGTGGCGACGACGTCGATCGGTTTTCCACCATCTTTCCTCGGAGTAAACTATATCCTTGTTTATCCATGGGTAATCTACTTTGTTAGATGATTCCAATTTGTCTGAATATTTCAGTGACGTCAATTGTGTCTCCCAAGAGTCCTCTGTTCGAAATTTAAGCGATTCTAGAGGATGTTCAGTGACTCTACTTAAGTCCAAAGACACTTCATACGGTGGGTGACTTGGGCCAACCTTGAAATCGAAGGTATACGATGTATTCTCTCGATCAAATGTATTGCAGATGATCGCAGCAGGCAGGGGTGGAAGACATATGTGTAAGACTGTAGCTGTTCGTAGAAATGCATTCAATCTTGCTCGTGATACTTTCGTACTACCGGTATAGATAAAATCGAGGATTGCCGATAATTCCGTTGATTCGATCTCTGCTAATACGATGGTTATAGGTTCTCGATGATTCGACGATTTGTTATCAGCCTCCAAAATTTTCTGTGGTGAATACAAAGAAAGAAATATAATACTAGGTCATACCACTTTTTTTCTTTACGTATTTTTTTTCTTTTTCTTTTTTTTTTTTTGAATAGTACTTGAAAATTGAAATAATAATCAGGGCATCCAAAAATTTTAATGATCTCTGCCGATGCGAATGTGTGAGAATTATGTAACGCGATTTAATGAAGTAACAAAAAGATTGACAAGAAAAAAAGAACGAACCTGTAGGTAAGGACTAGCAGCTGAAAGAACGAGTCGATGCGTCAAAAACCTTTCACCACCGAAGCAACAAAGAACGACATCCGCGCATGTTCGGGATGGCGTTGTTCCTTTTAGAAAATTTTCTATATCCGGCGACGTTTTTCCATAAAGACATATAGTTTCTCCCATGATTTATTAATTTATTACAATCAATATATATATGTAATGTATGGTATATATAATGAAATTATATTGAAAAATATATATTATATTTTCTCAAAAAAATCAACTTCTTCTTTCTACTTTTAATCTTTAGTTTCCTGCATTTCTAATAACTCTATTGCACGTTGATTTCATTGATGATCTTTTATAACAATGCTCTTACCGGTCGATGATCGATTCTTATCTTCGATTCACTTTTAATACTTCTCAATGAAATAATACTCCTTTATAGATAATATAATTAACACGATCAGCTGAGTTTTACTTTTATATTATATGATTTTATTATTTCCATTTTTTTTCTTTTCACATATTTACGCTGTTTCACGGTACATGAACGATCGATGGTGATCGTATCGCACGATCGACGAACATTCGAAAGACTTTGACCGTCCGTGGAGACTATCTTTTCTCCATATGATCTTTTCTGAATGAAGCGAGAAGACGAGGTGTGACTTGTCTCCTACCATGCTTACCTTACCCTCTCCCATTCTCTTTACAACCCTTCCTAGTGGTAATTCGTGACTTTGAAATAAAGAACATTTCAAAAAATGACTTTCTCCAAAAAGAAAAAGAAAGAAAAGAAAAAAGAAAGAGAAAAAAATTTTATATCTCCCATCAATCTTCTTTTCGTTAAATTTAATAACATACGTTTCAATTCTTATCTTCAAAATAGTATCGTATTTCAATCTTTTATTTTTAACAATATAGAATCAATCGTTTGTTTATTTATAACCTCTTGTATATGTTGTAAGTGTAACCAAAGGACGAATTTTTAGGTCGAGACGGGGGTGTATTCTTAATTTAATATTTAAACATTTTTCGAAAGTAAAAAAAATTGAAACGAAATTATTATGGTTCTTAGCGGTATCGACGCTAAAATAAAAGCTTGGACGCCTCCGACATCTTACAAATTTCAAGATAACATCATCTCTTCAGATCATACAACAAAGAAGGTGTTTATACCGTCTTATGAAAAGTACGTATGTATTCGTATCGTGTCCTCGAAATTATCTACAATGTATTCCTTCGTAAGGATACACAGCATGCATATTTATGTATAATTATTTATAATTGTGTTGAGCAAGAACGAAATGTGACACAACGCTCGAACGCTTATGCAAATTCATCTTGATGATCTTGATTTCAAAACCACGCCCGAAAGAAATATATAATTAGATTACATTTTCGTAGAGAGAGACGCCCGTGCATCGAGTTACTATTGTCGAATGAATATCAGCGAATTTGGTGGAAAGAAAAGAAAGTTTGGGAGAAGGCAGTTATTCCAAAGGCGAGCACGAATAAATTATTACTACGAATGGTATGAGTGTATGTTTTCCAAATTAATTTAATTGATATCATAGGGTTAAGTTCGAAATTAAATATTTTCTAGATAATTAAAAAGAAGAGAAAAAAAGAATAATTATCCGCCTACCTTTCTGATGTTTAAATTGACAAAGAAACAGAAAAAGAGAGAAAATTTGGATTTAGATAAAAAAATCGTGTACTCTTCAAAAATGTCATGGATAAAACTTATACGTGCAAATATTTTGTATTGTTTTAAATAATCCATGTTGAATAAAATAATAAAAGATATCTGAAAGTTCTTTCGAAAAAAAAATTATATGAATTCACATTGATTGAAAGAGCAAATTGGAAAAATTAAACTTTTTTAAATGGTTATTACGTTGAAGCTTCATTGAAACGAATTCATTCGAAGACCTTGGATTAAATTAATCGTTTTATCCTCTTCCGATCCAGTTTTCCATTAATCCTAAAAATAAGTTTTACGATCTGTATCTACTGAAGTATATAACACGGATCAGAAACATATATAAATGATTATGTCGTGAAATGGTAGAAATCAGTATCAGAAACACGTGTTTCTTTTGCATTCTATATATCTGTACTTAATCCGCTGTCGAGATCCCCACCTGCTGAACGATGTAAGGTTTCGGTAAGCTTCAGCGTGCTTTTACTGTACCAGTACATTTCATAAGTGTTGCCTCGTATGTTATCGTTTTAATACGTCCCCATGGATCAATAAAATTTTTATAACAAGGTGCATCGAATAAAAAGAGTTTAAGTAATATTTCGTCATCGATAACGAATTCGTATCGTTGAGTGTAAAAATTGTTTAAAGTGCCTGTAAGAATACATACTGATTCGATAGTTCGGTGATAACTATTTTTTCAGTTCTAATAGATTTAAAAAAGAAAAAAAGTAAAAAAAAAATCGCAAGATAAACAATCGCCAAGGAAGCGACGATCCCGAATGAATCCTGTTATGTTTTGACGAAACGCTTGCAGAACGTGAAGTATGAATCCATCTGAATCACAGCAGGATCTTCTTAGCAATGAAGCCAGAGCACCCTCCGTACAATCGCTAAATCCACCGCCTGATTATGTTCTCGGACCCGTCGAAAAGCACTTTCTATTGAGTGCGGAAAGAGGTGATTGTGCAACTGTCAAAAGGTATAGAAAAATAATCAAATGTTCGTAATTACAATAATAAAAAAAATCAATAATGAGAATCATATTAAATAGGTTATTAGAAGAAAATAAGGATAATCCAGATATTTTGAATATAAATTGTGTGGATCCATTAAATCGATCAGCTTTAATAGCAGCCATCGAAAATGAAAATATTGAGCTTATTAAATTGCTCCTGGAATTAGGAATACAAGTGAAGGTTATAATAATAAAAAATTAAATATCTTTTCGTACACTTTTAGCAATAATTATATTTTGCATTAATTACAGAAATTGAATTAAATTACAGGATGCACTTTTACACGCCATCAAAGAAGAATATGTGGAAGCCGTGGAGATTTTATTAGAATGGGAAGAAAAAATCCATGTTGTAGGCCAACCTTACGTAAGTTCAAGAACGAGTTAAATCAAATTTGTAACATATTTGAAATATAAATCAAGATTGATATTTCTTTTAGAGTTGGGAAGCCGTAGATAGATCTTCATCTAATTTCACTCCTGACATAACTCCGCTAGTATTGGCAGCACATAAAAATAATTATGAAATTCTGAAAATACTTTTGGATCGAGGAGCGACACTTCCTACACCTCACGATGCCAGGTTACTTTTTTTTAATGATAGATAAATCTTTACTATAAGATTTTTATATCTAATGTTTTTTTTAATGTGATTGCTCTACGACTTACTAGATGTGGCTGTGACGAGTGCGTTATTTCGAGCGAGGAAGACTCTCTTCGGCATTCACAATCTCGTATAAACGCATACAGAGCCTTAACATCACCGTCTCTTATCGCTCTATCTTCGAGAGATCCTCTTTTAACGGCTTTTGAACTTTCATGGGAATTACGTCGTCTCAGTCGAATGGAACAAGAATTCCGATTTGAGTATAATGTAATTTTTTTTTCAACTATTCTGTTTTTCAATTCTGTTCGAATAAATTTGATTTGTTTAAATATTTTAATATATTTTCAGGAAATGCGAGAGCAAACGCAACATTTTGCAACTGCATTATTGGATCATGCACGTACGTCATACGAATTAGAGATTATGCTTAACTATAATCCTACTGGAGATAATTGGGAACCCGGAGAACGACAAACTTTAGAAAGACTAAAACTAGCTATAAAATATAAGCAAAAGCAGGTAAACGTATACATAGAGTTTTTCCGGATTAATGTTTGAAATTTTTAGGGATGATGAAGAAAGACATAAACATTAATATCAAATAAGATATCTAGGTCCGAAAATACCTTAGTCAAAAGTTATTGGGCAAAACCACGTCAGCCAAAATGGAATAAGAAAACATAATTGTTTATATTAGAGTATTATCTACTATCTTATTACATTATATTATACCAGGATAAGATATATACGTTTATGTAGATTATAAGATTATACGTAGCGTATTTTATATGATATTGATGCTTGTGTTCTTCTTCATCATTCCCGAAAATTTGAACATCATCTCAGAAGTAGCCCCTAAATATATTTTCTTTTATACATGCATGTTTTATACTTGCAAGGTGTTGCCTACCATAAAGGACTCATCCTTCCAGAGAATTCATTTAATAAATACTCACATATTTTGAATATTGTGCATTTTTTCCAAAAATGTTTCAAAGAAATCTTATACTGATTAATTTTTCTTGCTCTTCAGTTCGTAGCTCATCCGAACGTACAACAATTATTAGCAGCTATTTGGTACGATGGTCTACCTGGTTTCAGAAGAAAAAGTATGATCGGTCAACTAATCGAAGTTGGAAAACTCGGTGCTATGTTTCCTGTGTATAGTACAATTTATATGATCTCTCCTACTTCACAAATGGGTTTGTTTATGAAAAAACCATTTGTTAAGTTTATTTGTCATTCTTCATCTTACGCTTTTTTTCTCAGTAAGTAAATATTTTAATTCTCTTTTTATCGCGTACACGTTTTATAAGGAAAAAGTCGATATAAATTACAGTGTTACTCGGAATGGCATCTCAACGGATTGAATATTTGGTTATTGAATTATTTGGTAATGTATGGATGCGAGAAATACTTGCTGGATGGAAGAGACGAGAGCGAGGTTGCATTCCGGGTTTTGTTGAATCTGGCGTTATTATCTACGTAATAAGTAAATCAATTTTATTTTGATTTGAAAAAAAGAAAATATCAGGAAAAATGGTGATTTATATAATGAAGATACATAATTTATAGGAATACATTTGGCAATAAGCACAAATTAATTGTTACTTTTATAAATACCGTAGGTTTAGTGATCGGAGAAATAAGATCATTATGGTCAGACGGATTAATCGAGTATGTATCAGATTTATGGAATATAGTGGACTTTATACAAAATACGTTCTACGTTATATGGATAGGTATGAGAATGACTGCTTGGTTTATAGTACAGGTACAGTTTTGATTATGCTCTATTGTTCTTTTTTTTATTTATTTCGAACTTGGACTCTGTACTTGGATATTATTTTTTTGATTTACATAGAGGGAATATTGGAGTGGAGAGGATCCTTGGTATCCAAGGGATAAATGGCATGCCTTCGATCCTATGCTTCTCTCGGAAGGAGCCTTTGCCGCTGGAATGATATTTAGGTAAATTTTTTTATCAACTATCATAATAAATATTTCTAAAAATTGTACAAATTTCCCTATATAATTTTTTTACGTCTATATATTTCAGTTTCTTGAAACTCGTTCACATATTCAGTGTAAATCCACATCTCGGACCTTTACAGATTTCTTTAGGTAGAATGATAATAGATATTATTAAATTTTTCTTTATTTATACTCTCGTTCTATTCGCTTTTGGCTGTGGTATGAATCAGTTAATGTGGTATTATGCTGACTTGGAAAAGATGAAATGTTATCATATGCCTAACGGATTGCCGGATTTTGATAATCAAGAAAAAGCTTGCTCGATATGGCGAAGATTTGCTAAGTATAAAAAAGATATTTTTAATCCTTCGAATAAAATCAAATATGATTTACTAAACGTATTTATTTATTTTCTTTTTAGCCTTTTTGAAACCTCACAGTCACTATTTTGGGCAAGTTTTGGTATGGTAGATTTGATGTCTTTCGATCTAACCGGAATAAAAAGTTTTACAAGATTCTGGGCTCTGCTTATGTTTGGATCATATTCGGTCATCAACGTTATTGTATTACTCAATATGTTAATTGCTATGATGTCTAATTCCTATCAGATCATTTCGGTATTGTTATAAAATAATAAAAGTGTTACCATTCCTAATAAAGAAGGAAACAGGAGGAAAAAATGAACGCAATTTTGTTATTTTTAGGAAAGGGCTGATACAGAGTGGAAATTTGCACGAAGTCATCTTTGGATGAGTTACTTTGAAGATGGTGACACTGTGCCACCACCGTTTAATATGGTTCCAACGAGTAAAACTTTTGACAAGATTCTTAAATGTGGCAAAACTTCACGACCTACACGGTCGTTGATCGTAAGCATATTTATTCTTTTGCACTTTATTTTATTCTCATGTCATTTATATTATTTTTAAAGGACACGTTTTTGCTAATTATAAACTCGTATTTTAGAAAAAATCTCGAGAGAAAGCAATGATCAGGCATGACACCGTAATGCGATTACTTATTCGTCGTTACGTGACAGCGGAACAAAGAAAACGTGATGAATTTGGTATTACGGAAGACGATGTCATGGAAATTCGACAAGACATTTCGACATTACGATATGAATTAATCGACATTCTCCGTCAGAATGGAATGCGAACACCGACTATTGATAAACAGGACGCTGCATGTTGGTAGCAATTAGTATACAATGTTTTACTAAAAATCACTACTATTTAAAATTTTAATTTAAAGTTAAAATTTAAACTTACTAGTTAAATTTTAAACTTATTTATACAGAATGTGGAATTTAAATGAGAACACCTAAATATCTCCCTTATTTCTTTTATGGAAGAAGTCCTTAATCCTAATACCTTGAAATCACTTCAAAAAAATAAGTTTGGAAAACAAATTATCTTATCGCTACATGTGCCCTATTAAATAGTATAATCTTGTCCTAAGGACTTCTTCCATAAAACCATAGGTAACGAAAATATTTAGGTATTCGAACTTAAATGTCCCATCCTATATATACTTAGGTATATAAACTAATATATATTTGTTCGTAGTATCTGGTAAAAAGGGTCGAGTAATGGAACGTCGCTTGCAAAAGGATTTCCAGATTGGTATAGTAGAAGGCATCGTGAATGCAGTTATACAAGCAAATGAAAAAGAACCGAAAGACGTGTTCAGTCAAATTGCTAAAGCGATCGGACGTAAAGGTAGCGGTAGTAAAAAGAAAGATTGGAATGCCGTTGTCCGACAGAACACGTTTGCTAAAGATCCAATAGGAAGTTCGAATGAGGCATTCGCAAAGCAAACGAGACGGAGTATTCGTAGAAGTATGCGGGGTCAAGCAAATTCCGATTTAGCCTCTCTTGATCCTAATCGTTTGCTCGAATATAATCCAAATCTATCCGAAGTGACGCCTACGACGAGAATCGCTTATGCCAAATTCATGATGAAACGAATTAAGCAGATTGATGAAGTTGAAGATAAGGAAGGTCAGTCAATAATATATAGATACTCAATTTGTATGTACATTAAAACATTTGTTGAGTAAATCCAATTTTGTTGAGGGTAATAAAAATGAAAATGATGAAACAGGAACTGAAGCAGGAGAAGGAGAAGGAGCAGGAGAAGGGAAGAATGCAACTTCCTCTCAAAGATCAAGTGTGAAGGTAAAAATGTGCGAAGGTGAACGTCCAAAGTTAATTTTGTCAGAGTCTCTGAAGAAAGGAATATTAAAATCAATGAGCGCTGGAAGTATCGATAAACAGGGTGATAAGTTAACACCAGATGGAAAGCCTGCAGAACTTAGAACTCCATCGCCAATACCTGAAGATCCGAGAGAGGATGATGTCAGCAAGATATCAGATGAGGCACAAACCTCAGCAAGTAAATCTGGCAAAGCTGATGAAGGTAAGGTAACCCAAGAGCCAGCCAAGGATCAAAATGTAGATGATGGAAAAAAGAAAGAAGAAGAAGAAAAGAAGAAAGAAGAGGAAGAGAAAAAGAAGAAAGAGGAGGAAGAGAAAAAGAAGAAAGAGGAGGAAGAGAAAAAGAAGAAAGAGGAGGAAGAGAAAAAGAAAAAAGAAGAGGAAGAGAAAAAGAAGAAAGGGGGAACAGATAAAGAAGTACCAAAGACTTCAAAGCAGCAAGAAGATAATGTTCCAGTGGCTACAACAAAATTACGTGGAAAGTCTAAAGCGACCGGTCAAATTATGGGCGGTTGGATTTAAACGTTTTCTTAATTGATTTTCTAAGAAATTGATAACATAAACATACCGATATCTTTAACTTTCGAATGATTACTGATAGTCATATATCTTTCGAATTATCAATGACATTAATTCATACATATATGAATCGTTATAACAGGCACATTCAAAGCATATTTCATTTGTAGATAACATCCAGGTTATTTTGGTAAAAACAGAGATGTGTTTACAACGCTCTTCTCTCTAACTTATTATATTAAATTACGCTTTTCACGCTGTATTTACGTCACATTTTGATCATTTAGAGATATTGTAAGATTAAAAATTATATAAATCCTCTAACCATAATTAATTTTTTGAAATCATATTTATTGTATAACACATTGTGTACGTAATAACATTCATTTTTAACACTAAGAGTTTCTATGAATTCTTCACAAAGACTTATTTATTACACCTTCTTGGATATTGTGTCTCTCTCTACTATACAGCAGTTAAAGGTGAAAGAGTAAACTTAAAGATAGATGATATGAACATTGTATTATATTGTAATTTTCAGTGCTATATCACTATATAATATATAAATATATATATATATATATATATATATATATATATATATATACATATATATATATATGTATATTATATATATGTATGTATATTACAATCTTAACGACTTTGTTTAAAACGTAGATTTGTACAGTATGAAATCTTAGTAGTATTTCTGCTTTATTATCACTAAAATATATTGCTCATCTTGTCTATTCAAAATACATTTAACTATTATATTACATTATACATACTCTGATATATCAACAAATATATTACACCACAGTAACTAATTGCAAGCTAGAAACATATAGGAATATTACATACATACATACATGTACATAAGTTGTACATACATATAAATATTGAATCATTAAAAATCATTCTTCATACTTCAAATAATATTTGCATCAAATACAATTTAATATTTATATATAGCATACGTTTAGGAATATTGAAAGATAACCCTATTCAAATTAATCATTTACTAAATCGTAATAATTATAAATTTTATCATTGAACGATTAATTTTTCAATTTTCTGTTCACACTTTTAAATAAACTAATATTTTATATATAGAAAATCTGTCATCATCTGTTCTATTTTCGTTTCTACATATGTCTATAGAACAAACATTACATGATTTTGTTGCCATATAGAATACAAAATATCTGACACATTTCTTTTTAGAAAATTCTTTTTAAAATGTACAGACTCATTGTAACATTTAGAGTTGTGATGTAGTGTTTTTCATTATTATGTCATGAAGGGATTACACACAGAGTGTAAGGCAAATATAATCAACTGTCTAATAGATGGTACTATATCAATTGATATTGGTCCGAAGAAATGGTATCCGAATATACATAATTATAGAGATCTTGTCATGAAAGAACATGACTTTATAGTATCAATAACTGAATAATAAGCATTTTGTTTTCATAAAAATATATATAACAACAACTTTACTAGGAGAAAGTATGTGCAAAGTTTATATACTTTTTTAAAAGGATAAAAAAATGTTTACTGTTATTAAACTAAGAATTGTTCGTACTAAGCTCATAATGAGTAACATTATTCATTAAGAGAAATATTTGCTATTATTATAACAATGAACATATCTAACGGTTTTATATCAACGATTTTTAGATTACACATGCACAAACGTGCATGCAGGTATAACAATAGATGCATTAGTTACATCGATTTAGTGGATAAAAGTATTTCCAAATACATTTACTAATATACTGATATTCTCAAATACATCTTTCATTATATGTGTGATATAGTATTATATCTAAAGTGACACTGTATATATAGTGAGTTGTTGAAGATAAATTCATGCCTATATTATTGGCAGTGATAGATTAATAGTATTATAGAATAAAGAAAAAAACTTTACCACATTTAAAGTAATATCTCTAATTATAAAGATATACTCTACATCTATCAATTTAATATTTTTATACTTCTAAAATTCATTGCCACCTATTCTTCTATGTCATTTTAAAAGATAACTTTGTTTTATTTTCTGATTTTACCAACAGGCTTTGTACTATCAACAGTATTGTAATTATTTTTTGAATCTACTGCACTTAAAGCTATTCCTAATTGAGCTGTGTAATATGTCAACATGATAGACACCTGAAAGCAAAGTAAAATTGTTGGATTATTTAACTAATGTAAATTGAGTAAATGTTTAAACATACCTGAGAGTACGGTAAAGGATTACGAAAATAATGGATACCAAGTAGTGTATCAGATATTAGAAAGCATATACTGCCAACACAGCTGCATAATTTTGTCCATGTCCATAATTCCTAATAAACAAAAATACAAATATATACTTTAACACAGATACTATGATAGTAAAATATGAATTAACTTAGATTTATTTGAAAAATCTGATTTTTTGAAATTATGAAATTATAAACTGTAGGAAGACTACTTTTATGATTACCAGTGATAAAGAAGAAACACTTTGAACATATATTCTATTAATACATACATGTACATTTGACTCAATTGAAGTGACCCTAACTCTTCACTTAATGAAAAGTAACAAGATAATGGATTACTAGATTTATTGCAATGAATTCTATATAGATAGTTGAAAAAATTGCTTCTATATTGGAAAATCATAAAAATTAAAATATTCGTTTAGAAAGATCTGAAAAACAATAATAAATTATAATTGCAGATAATAGCATATAGAGATAAGATACAATAGAGGCATATATACACAACAAAGATAATTGTCCACTTGGAGATAAATAGAATAGAACTCTATAGAAAAATTTCAACTAAATCAATAATTCTTTAAATTTTAAAATAATTATTATTTATTATTAGAAATGAAATAATTTATACTAACCCCAAAAAATTGTACTCGTGAGATGGCTCTCCATGCCATTGTAGTTAATAACACTGTATAAATCGGAACACCTATGACTAGAATACCACTTAGACCAGGCATTAAAAGACATATGACTGAAACATAGGATTTTTGTTATTCCATGTTATGCTAATAGCATAAATATCAAGATATTTTTTACCTAGGGAACATAATGTGTACATTATAGCACCAAGTACCAAATTTATCGGTTTAAAACCAAATGCATAAATGTACATGATTTGAGCAATAGCAAACATGCACATTCCTGCAATGAAACAATTCGGCCATACTAGCAAAGCATCTCCTATACAACTGAAGACTAAACCTGTTAAAATACGTCTAGAAAAGGTATACCTGTAAATTATAAAAATATATATACATATATTTATACAAATGCTTATATAATAAATAATTATTTACTTACAATTGGATACAATTAATATAATTTTATAAATAAATGCAATATGAAATTATATCAAACTTACTCTTTGGATAAACTAATTCCATGTAACAAAACAAATATGATAAGACTTATTATTGGCAAACATTTGAAGCATGCTGTTAATAAAGACGGCTGCTCTGCTAATAGTACAAAATATACAGACACACTTTTAAAAAATGGAACTAATTTTGGGCCAACACTTTTTATCTGCAACATAAAGGATTCTATACTCGTACAATATTTATAATTAACAAAAACAATAATTTAGGACATATTTGGTTCTTCCTAAAAGTATAAATAGTATAATTATATTTAATTGCAAACAGCAAATGAAAAAAGACAACTTTTAGTCTTTAGTAAACAAGATTAAATTTATCAAACTGATATAATGATATATGTTAAATAAAGTAGTATATGTGCAAGTATGATAACATAGAGACAAAGAAAATAACAAACAAAGGAAAAGAGAGATAGAAAGAAAGAGAGAAAGAGAAAGCAAACTTCTATTTATATTCTAAAAAAATAAATCACATTTATCGCTGTAATAACTTTATTCAAACGTAAATATTAAATTTTAATTCCATAATCACAATAAACAAAAACGAATCATTTTTTCAAATTTCATTTTTCAAACCAACGTTTTTTTCTTTGTTATATTTCTGATTGATAACAATGAAAGAGAAAGACACAACTGAAATTGCTTATGCGTTATATTTCTGATATAAATATAGCGTAATGAAAACATTGATGGAATGAGAAAAATATTTTCATTATATTTACTAACCACTTGTGTTGGCGATGACATTTCGTAGGAACCAATTATTAATAATAATTATTAAAAGATCGTCAAATATGTTTTTGTATCAACGATATCCAAAGCATATGTCGTCTGCTAGCAGCATATAAGACGCTTCCCAGTGCGCTATGCGAAGAACAATGTCGAACAGACTATCAATTGATCGTATCCAGTACTGCCCAACATGACTATATTATCTAATGGTATTCATTGTGTCTTCTAATCCTATTAAAGGCATTACGAACGTCACACTAATCAAATATATTGTCAAGATTAAACCGATACAACTTCATTATGGCACGTTCCATTGTGAATCGCCGGATGATACTGCGTTAATCCTATATATTTTTCTTATTTATGTTTTTAATATTCACTTCTTCCCCTCCTCTTTTTCTCTTCTACTCATTACACGGCAAACGTAGAATTTACGCGCGAAAAAAGATAAAAATACATCGAATACCTAGAAATGAATAATAGAACGACAAAGAAATATCAATAATTTTTTATTCATAAAAATGTTAAATTCATGAAAGATTTTCGATGATCTTTCCTATCATTACTATTCTAATGATGCAATATGTATAAAACATATTTAGGATTCTAATGATACACTTTGTACAAATAAGCATAGAAATCGATAGTCAATATACAAAACTTCTTTTTTTATAGAGATTTTACTAATTTTGATTTATCTGAAAAATATTAATGAAACATTTTTCAAGTTGAATTATGTAATTATTTCATTTTTATTGCAATATATATTAAAAATAAATACGTATAAAAATATTGTGCAAAATAATAATCCATAAACAACTTAATACTATTTATTAAGTTTACATTCACATCTTAATTATTTTTAAAATTTTACTATATATTAGAAAATTATTCGAATTAAGCATATATCCTTTAATAAAATATTTCTTTTGAACTTGTATTACATATAGAAATATAGGTGGCGTTTATGTTGGCAATCTGTGGCGACCTCGTTGCGAATGTTACTCTTCCTCCGGCAAGACACATAACTAATACGTCTCGGCGTCACTAAACACACGTAAAAAACCGACCAAAATGAAAGACACAAAAAGGCCGAAAACAAGAGATGACGAAGACGTCGGGAACAAAAAAGAAATTATTCATTCATTCATTCTTTGATTTTTCTCAAGACCATAGCCATAGCTTTGAAAATGACAGTTCTATTAAACTGCTGTGTACCTGACAAAGTTAAATAAATGTATCACAATTATTGCTTGATGTGCAAAGTTTCTTTCTATATAGTGGATTGTTCACTAAAAACCCACAAATCCCGATCAAGCGCAGAAACGACCGTCATTGAATTACTCTTATAAAAGTAAATTTTAACTGTCGTCTTCCAATTTTTCTCTTCAAATAAATCATAGCTACAAAATTTTACAATCTTCAATAGAAATATGTTGTCATTACATTTCTTCAAAATTTTAGAAAATACACAAAAATTCTGCATAAACGAAAACATTCATCAGGTAATCAATTCATATATAATCATATTTGATTAGAATAATTTTGCTATTAAAAAATATTTACATTTTAATAAAAATAATACTTTAATCATCTTATTTTATTATCATGCCAAATACAACCAAATACAAACACTGTGACAAAATACGATGCTCGATAAAAGGCTGGGCAAAACATAAAATAAGATTTTTAGGCATCCAATTCTGCCAAAGTTTTGAGGAATGACGCTTTCTTTTGAGCAACACGATTTTTACGTTCAGACAATGAGAGCTTCGCACGATTCCATCTTTTCTTGACAGGTTCTTTATCCTTCGTAACTTTTACGTGTTCTGGATTAGCACGTATGGCTTCATGTGCTTTTTTGTACATATCTTCGATCTGCAACAAAAAAAGTTTATATTTACTCATGCATACCAAGTTGTACTCATAAATTTGTAATTAATAGAACTGTTAACAGAGATTACATTATAAAATGTATTTATAAATACATTTATCTATTTATAACCAATGTTATTTTCTATTGTCCAACAGCGACACTACATAGCTTGATATGTCTAGTAGTAATTTTAAGTTAGACGTTATAGTATACAGAAAGTAATAATATATATTATTTACTTACGTTGTTAGCAACAATTCCATTCTTAATATACTGAGAGAATTGTTTCTTGTAAACTTCGTCGTCTTGCTGTTCTAATGTCCTCATATAATTTGCAACGTGTTGACCAAAGATATGCTTCCGATGTACCTCAGCATTAAAAGATTTAGATTCACTATCAAATCCTGGAAATCTTTTGGTGCTATTTAATAAAAACAAAATGATTATGATGAAGTATTTATTGCCATATACAGAAAAAAAAGGAAGATAAGAGTTATCAGAGACACTTTATAATCTTTTATGCCGGTGCAAAGTTTACAAATTGCCACTGTAAAACACAAGGAAAGACGTAAACTTCGCTGTGACTCAGATGACGCGCATGTGTCAAAAAATCATCACAAAAATAATTACCTAATGATTAGATATTTATTAATTCATAAAAGTAATCTTTCAAATTTACTATCACTTACCTATGAGGAATATTAAGACCTCCATCTACTGCTCCCTTCATAGCACCAAACACTCTAGCACCTGTGGTAGTACGTGTCAAACCTGTGTCTAGGTAACATCTAAATGCACCTGGACCATCATCTAATTCTTCCACATTGTATTCATCCCCAGTTACATCAATGGTACCTGGATATAATGTATCTAAGCCTAAGTTTTTAAGGAGCTGTACGAAAAAAAATATTACATACATATAGTTACCTATACAGTATGGCTGTATCTTATAATAACTAGAAAATTGATGTATCAGAATTATATTTTGGGAACAATATATCTTCAGTTATAAATCAAAGCGAGCTGAGTTGTTCATCATTTTGATAAAAATACATGCATTTGCAATATATGTAAAGGAATTTAAGTAGAAATAGTTACCCTTCTAGCTACCAATAGTCCAGTACAATAAGCTGATGCATAATTGGTAAGTCCAACTTTAATTCCATATCTTGGAAGTTCATGACTGTAGGCAGCACAAACTATCTTATCTCCTTCAATTCGTGAATAAGCAATCTATAAAAGATAAAAATTATTAAACAATACTAAATATATATTTTATAATATATAATATTGAACAGGTATTTCATATTATATAACTTACTTGACATGTAATATCTTTATTGGATAAACGAACAATCAACCTGTATTTAGGAGTATTGTACTTATTCTTGTCTTGGATGGTCAATCTTTTGCGTGCATAATAATCAGTTTTACCTTCACGACGCCTCTTGAATTTGACTTGATAACGTTTAAAGTACTGTTTATTTTTAACAACTTTCACAAAACCCTATAAAAAGAAAGTTAAATTAATTCTTTTGAAGCATATGTTATTGATGAAAAAAAAAGAAAAGAATAGTAAAGTTTGTGTAAATTATATTCATAACTAACCAATAAATATATTATTGGTATATCAAATTAATTCCACAATTAAACAATATTTTAAACTATACACAAAGTGAGATATTTTGTAAAGACTGACATTTACGAAAATGTTTTTACTAAATTTTTCGATAATTTTTCAAAAACTTTTCCCATATGTTTAAAACAATATTATTAGAATCCCAACACGTTTTTAATGGTAGAAAAAATTACAGCTATTCGACAATTATTGAATCCTTCGGAATACGAAGCATCCTTCAAGTTTATTTTTCAAAAATTATTCTCTTCAAAACTAAGAAATTGTGATTCTCGATATCACTAATATTAATCATATAAATCTGCTTACCATTTTAACAGTTAGATAAAGAATCGATGCTAATGCAACACCTACTCGCCGTATTTCAGGAGACGAAAAGAAATGCACACCATTGATACCAAACTATATAGTGAATTTACACTATATTGAATTTCTCTAGAGAATAAATAAAAACAATAATACGGAAAAATTTATCCAAAGAATTTATACTTTGTGTAAAATTTTTATCACAAAAAAGGAACTTATTTATAAAGTATTATAAAAATAATACATAAAAAATATAAAGATCAAAATAAATATAATAGAGGAACTAGAAGCAATAAAGGAACTAGGAACTAGTTTGAAAAACACATTTTTCGCCACCTATAAATGTAGAGTAGTATTAAAAAAGAATACTGTCCAATAAGTATTTTGCCATAATTATTATTTACTTATATTGCTTGATAATAATACACGAGATAGTAATGCATGCATTAAAGGTAACATCAATTTATCATGTTTCTTTACATTTTGTATTTGGATAGTTTAATTAATATAACTTCGACTATGTTCGCTGGCTCCTATCATACTAAAAATGCGCGCGTGTAAAGCTAAATATAAACGGAAGTTCGTCTATTGTTTTCTCCTCTCTACATACTCTTAGGTTGTTATCTAACTTTTACTTTATTTCTTTTTTTCTTTTTCTTCGATCTATCCTTTCGAAATCTAATCATTCTAATCGATAAAATAATTGATATATAACAATTGCAATTTAAAATTACTATCTGTTAGGAGTTTCAACATTTTTTTATTGCGTTTTTAAAAACGAACGCATTTCCTTTTTTTTTTTTCACTTTCAAACGGGCATCAAGGAAGGTTTTTTATCTCAAGACGAATAATAAATCGAATTGTTCTATCTCTTCCGCAAATCGTGCAGACTAGCATTCTATAATGGTGAATTATTACCAAATCGAATCGAACTTCAATTCAGCAACTATATTAGTGTTGCTGGATTTGAAGATAATGGACCCATTGACTTAGTATCCCGTGGTTCCATATCGGTAGATTTAATAAAAAATTCAAATTGAAAGAATGGATCGACTTGGTTATACAAATGCGAAGAAAACATGATATTTTAGATTAGATCGAAATAACGAAGCGTAAATTATAGAACTTCCAGCTGCAATAATAAATTAAAACGCTTTGTAACATATTGCATATTCATTACATTCGTCATGACATGACTGAAAGCCTAATTAACAATCGAGGAATTAAATAAAATATCGGGAATCGTAATTCAGACGCAATCGTAACCTTAACTAAAGGTAAAAATCTATTGTAACGCCTACAACAATTTGGTCTTTATGGGCAAAAAAAATGAAGTTGCCTGGATGTCTAGAAATAATTAACAAAACGAGGAAAAAATAACAGTAATTTTTTATTCAAAAAAATATTAAAGGCATGAAAGATTAAGCTCTCAGCTGATCTTCCCTATCTCATTACTTTTCTTGCACTTTCTATAAAAGCATATAGCATGTGTAGGAATCGATAGTTAATATACAGAACTTTTTTTTTATAGAAATTTTATTACTTTTGATTTATCTAAAAAATATTAATGAAATATTTTTTGAGTTGAATTATATAATTATTCCATTTTTATTGCAATATATATTAGAAATAAATATATATGAAAATATTGTGCAAAATAATAATCCATAAGCAACCTAATATTATTTATTAAGTTTACATTCGCATCTTAATTATTTTTTAAAATTTTACTATATATTAGAAAATTATTTTAATTAAATTGATACAATTAATATAACAAAGAAAAATATAAAACGTACGAATGAAACATATCTTTTAATAAAATATTTCTTTTAAACTTGTACATGTATAGAAATACAGGTGGCGCTGATGTTGTTAATCTGTGGGTTTTTCGTGGACATTTACTATGACAATCCACTATGTAGAAAGAAACTTTGTACATCAAGCAATAATTGTGATATACTTATTTAACTCTGTCAAGTATACAGTAGTTTAATCAGACTATCACTCACAGCAGCTATGGCTATGGTCATATTGGATTCTTAAGAAGAATCAAAGAAAGAAAGATTATTTTTTTGTTCCTGGCATCTTTGTCGTCTCTTTTGTTTTCGACGTCTTTGTTGTCTCTCACTTTGTTAGGTTAGTTCCCACGTGTGTTGGTGGGGCCGAGGTGGTTAATTATGTGTCTTGCCGGAAGAGGCGTAAGAGTTGCAACGAAGTCGCCACAGCCATCCCCCCCTGAGAGAGTTTCTGCGGGAAGTTTGAAATTGACTTTATATGTGTAAGTTCATTTAGGTTTATCTGCAATGGAACTCCAGTGATGTGGTTGGATTTGTTGATCTATTGAAGAGTCTGGTTGATCATCGTTGGTCTTGCTGATGTATGCAGATTTCAATCTGTCTATTGAAATGTTTTTTCTTCTCCATTGATGTTAATTTTGAATACCCGGTCACTTATTAGGTCTATAACCTTATAGACCTAATAAGTACCAATGTACGGTGCTTCTAGTGGATCTTTCACGAGATCACAGCGCAGGAATACATGACAACAGGTTTCAAGGTCTTTTAGAATGAAGATCCTGGCTTTGTTGTGGTGAGCAGTCGATGTAGATGTAAGTCCATGCATGAATTCTCTGTGTTTCTCCATGAAGATTTGTGGTTCAGATTGTTGTTCAGCAGTGACAAAGAATTCGTCTGGTACGCATAAACAGGTACCATATAGGATGTCAGCTGGGGTAGCTTGAATGTCAAGTTTAAAGCTTTTTCTTAGGCCTAATAATACTGTAGATAAGATCTCTGTCCATGGTTTAGAGGAACACATCAGCGTTGCTTTGAGAATCTTTTGCATCCTTTCTATAATTCTAGTGGATTAAGGATGGTGGGTGACGGCCGAGTTTTTGTTGCTCCACAAGCTGGATGAGAGCTTGAAAAAGCGCTGACTCGAATTGAGTTCCTTGGCCGATTGTGATTTTTATTGATGTACCGTAATGACAGATCCAATGTTCGTAAAATGCAGTAGTGATGATATCCGTTGTCATGTCCTTCAAAGGTATAGCTACGGGCCATCTGGTGAAACGATCAATAATGGTTAAGCAGTATTGGTAGTCTTTGACTTTCAGTAGAAAGATGATGTCCTAGTGAATGTGGTCGAAGCAGTTATCAAGTACATCTATGTGGTTTGCCTTGATCTTGTTGTGACGGTGAATTTTTGCTCGTTAGCAAGCAAAATATTCTCTAGATCATTTGAGTGCGTCCTTACGGATTCCAGGCCAAATGCATTTTTCATGTAAATTTAAAGATGGTCCTGCCGCTAGGATATAAAAAATTGTGTGTGACTTTGAGAGCTGTTTTACGTAGTAGTTCTGGTATGAATGGTCTGATGTATCCTGTTGAAATATCAGTAGATGCTGATTCCTGGTTCTAGCGTGAGTTTTTTTAATGAAGTTGAGTCTCTGATCAGATCAGCTAACTCAGTGTTGTTCAATTGTGCTTGTTGGATTTCAAGAGGTGTGAAAATGGATGGCATGAATGGATGGTATTAATGCGAGATAGTGTATCTGTGACTGTGTTATCATCACCCTTCACATAGATTATGTCAGTGGAAAATTGTGAGATGTAGTTGAACTGTCGTAATTGACGTTGCGATGCTTTGTCCAGTTTTTGTTTGAAGGCAAAAGTGAGTGGTCTGTTTTGATGACAAATTGACGGCAATCTAGCAAGTGATGGAAAAATTTGACAGATGCAAAAATAGCAAGAAGTTCACGATCGTATGTGTTATATTTCTGTTCTGCTTCTGGAGAAAAACCCTATAGGTTTTCGGGTATCACCTTCCTGCTGTTCTAGTTTAGCTTCAATAGCAGTTGCGAATATGTCGGTTGTGAGAGCTATGGGTTCGTTTGAAGATGGAAAAGCGAGCAATGTGATTGATGCGAGTGTATTTTTGCATGTTTCAAATACCTTATAGGTTCAGGAGTCTAAGCAATCATGGTTTTATCATTTTTTATGGACTCTTTAAGGTAACTGTTAAGAAGAAGAAGCATGATTTGAGCTACCTGAAGTATATAGCGACCATAATAGTTGATCATGCCAAGAAATCTGCGGAGTTCAGCGATAGTTTCCGGTTTCGGATATCCTTTAATGGCATCAACTCATTCGCATGGTGCAGTGTATGTTCATTGATAGTATATCCCAGGAAATTTATCTTTCTTTGGTTGAACATGCATTTTTTAAAATTAATAATAAGGTTGTTGTCTTTTAAGCGTTCGAGTATGATGTGTACGTATTCTAGATGTTGGTCTTCATCGTCCGAGAATACTAGAATGTTATCCGCGTCCAGGTCCAGGTCTTTGAAGAGTGCGTCCATGAATCGTTGATATGACTAGGTAGCGTTTTTTAGACCAAAGGGCATGAACCCCCATACTCGTAAAGCCTCCATGGAGTTATGATGGCAGTTTTTTCGATGTTGTTCTTGTGCATAGGTAGTTTTAGGTATGCTTTTTCGTCGTCGATTTTTCTGCAAGGTTTTTTGTTATGTAAACGTGGGAAGAGATCTTGGATGAGCGGAGGGCTGTACATGTCTGGATCAGTGGCATCATTGAGTTTACGGTAGTCATTGCACATTCCCCAGCTGTTGTTTTTCTTTCGTGTCGTATGAGTAGGACTGGCGTACATGCTGTTGTAGAGTCTAATCATTCCGGAGTCCGGAGGTTCTATGATTTGAATTTTTGCTGCTGCTGCCTTTTCATCGGCTATTTTAGGTGCTCGTGCAATGACTGGTGGACCATGCGTAGTAATTTTGTGCGCATATGCACGTGCTTTTGAATTTAAGAATGGCTTGCTGATTGGTTTAGTGATCTCGGTGAATTGTTTTAGGAGTTCAGTATACTTAGGAAGCAAATTTGAACTTATAGTTGAGATACCATAATGCTACGCTTCCATTGTTTTTCCTTTTGATGAGAGATGAGTCACTGGATCAATCAGTTGTTGGTGTTTTAGATCAATGAGCAGGTTGTAGTGTGTTAAAAGATCAGCTTTGATGAGTGATGTTTTTGTGTCATCTGCGATGATGAAAGACCAGGAGAAATCTCTGCGGAGATTTAAATTAAGGTTGATGATTTTGACATCGTATGTGTTTATTCGTAATGAATTTGCAGCGTAGAGTGGATCTATATTTCAATTTTTACGAAACTTTTTGGCAGGTAGTATAGACACGACGGACCCAGAATTAATCAGGTGTGTTGTCGTAAATGTGTAGTCGGAGCTCTTTTGGTATGGAGTTGCTGCCATTCACTGCTCCTATTGAAGACAGCGATGTTAGTTTTCCTGGTTTGTTGATGTCAGTGTAGTTATTGAAGAGAATTTATAAGGTAAGGTGCAGCGTTTTGCTTCGCTGTCAAACCTTTGATAATAATAGCAGGTACCATTGCATGTAAGTGTCAGTGATCTTAGTCTGCTGCGGTTATGGTATTTCGGAGATTGGGTGGCTTGTTGAAGTTGGGTCTGTAGTTGTTAGTTTTGTTGTTGCAATAAAGTGAGTTGTTGTAGATGCTGTTGTGCGTTTTGTTGCTGTAATTTTAACTCATTGATCTCCATCATACACGTAGCAAGAGATTTTTTAATTTCCATGAGTTTTGAGTCAATATCATGAGGAATCAATAATGCAGGATAGCGTGCAAAAGTTGCCATGATCTGGTTATTTTGTTGATCGTAAGGCATCAGCTCGTAAAAACGGTCTGCAAACTCGGCTATAGCATCAAGCGGAAGTTTATTCGTGGTAATCAGATGCAGTTTGATATATGCTTGTATTCGTTCAAGCCAAAATTGATGCAATATGGTATCATCAGCGAAACCGTCAGCTAATTCACGTATTATCGCAGGAGAAGATGTACTATTTGCAAGCGTTGACTTACGTTCTTTACTTGGTTTTGTTTGGAATTAGAGAGTCATGAGATTATCGCGTTATTGAGAGTTTTGTATTAATCTGTAGTAGGCTCCTGTCATATTACGTCTGAAATCAGCTCGATCATGTCGTGGTCAAGGGCCTTAACGACTGTTAGATATTTTACTTTATCATCAACGATTCCATAAGTAGTGAATTCAGTTTCAGCCATAATGAACCAGAGATCCGATCGAATTTTTGGTGAAGCCATCAATATGAATTGATTTATCGTTGTTGTTTTGATTCGTTTGTTCAGGATGAGTTCCTTTGCCGTCTGTATCCACTGTGTCACTGGTACCAGTCAATGGTACCATCAATGTGTTTAACTTGCTGTTGTTGATTTGTGGAGATCGTATTCAGGTTCACGCCGAATGCTAATAGGTCTGTGTATACACTATTGGCTTTTGACATGATGTTCGGTATCCTTTTTTTTTCAGGTGTTCTATACATGAGACTGATTATAATTTGTAGTATTTATTATTTGTTAATTTTTTTTTTTGGTCCTCGTTTTTTATGAGGCAAGATGGCTGACGCTGATACGTTTTTCTTTTAGTAGGAGCTCTTGATGCATAAAGATCACGTCGGGATCAACAATCGTGGGTTTTTCATGGACAACTCACTATGCAGAAAGAAACTTTGTACATCAAGCAATAATTGTAATGTACTTATTTTTGTCAGGTACACAGTAATTTAATCAGACTATCGTTTTCAGTAATTTTGGCTGTGTTCTGAAGAATCAAAGAAAAAATGAATGATTTCTTTTTTGTTCCCGATGTTTTTATCATCTCTTCTGTTTTTAACATCTTTGTTGTCTCCTATTTTGTTTGGTTGGTTTCCCACGTGTCTGTTTGGTGGCACCTAGGCATTAGTTATGTGTCTTGCCGAAGGATACATGATTTCGCCACGATTTCGCTACAAAACTGAATCAAGCGCAGAAACGACCGTCATTGAATTACTCTTATAATAGTCAATTTTAATTGTTATGTCTTCCAATTTTTCTCTTCAAATAAATCATAGCTACAAAATTTTACAATCTTCAATAGAAATATGTTGTCATTACATTTCTTCAAAATTTTAGAAAATACACAAAAATTCTGCATAAACGAAAACATTCATCAGGTAATCAATTCATATATAATCATATTTGATTAGAATAATTTTGCTATTAAAAAATATTTACATTTTAATAAAAATAATACTTTAATCATCTTATTTTATTATCATGCCAAATACAACCAAATACAAACACTGTGACAAAATACGATGCTCGATAAAAGGCTGGGCAAAACATAAAATAAGATTTTTAGGCATCCAATTCTGCCAAAGTTTTGAGGAATGACGCTTTCTTTTGAGCAACACGATTTTTACGTTCAGACAATGAGAGCTTCGCACGATTCCATCTTTTCTTGACAGGTTCTTTATCCTTCGTAACTTTTACGTGTTCTGGATTAGCATGTATGGCTTCATGTGCTTTTTTGTATATATCTTCGATCTGCAACAAAAAAAGTTTATATTTACTCATGCATACCAAGTTGTACTCATAAATTTGTAATTAATAGAACTGTTAACAGAGATTACATTGTAAAATGTATTTATAAATACATTTATCTATTTATAACCAATGTTATTTTCTATTGTCCAACAGCGACACTACATAGCTTGATATGTCTAGTAGTAATTTTAAGTTAGACGTTATAGTATACAGAAAGTAATAATATATATTATTTACTTACGTTGTTAGCAACAATTCCATTCTTAATATACTGAGAGAATTGTTTCTTGTAAACTTCGTCGTCTTGCTGTTCTAATGTCCTCATATAATTTGCAACGTGTTGACCAAAGATATGCTTCCGATGTACCTCAGCATTAAAAGATTTAGATTCACTATCAAATCCTGGAAATCTTTTGGTGCTATTTAATAAAAACAAAATGATTATAATGAAATATTTATTGCCATTATAGAAAAAAAAGAAGATAAGAATAACTAAAGAAGTTATGTATCAGAATTATATTTAGGGAACAGTATTTCTTCAGTTATAAGTCAAAGCGAGCTGAGTTATTCATCATTTTGATAAAAATATATGCATTTACAATATGTGTAAAGGAATTTAAGTAGAAATAGTTATCCTTCTAGCTACCAACAGTTCAATACAATAAGTTGATGCATAATTGGTAAGTCCAAATTTTTAATTACATGTCTTTGAAGTTCATAACTATAAAAAGTACAGACAATCTTATCTTTTTTAATTCTTGAATAAGGAATCTATAAAAAATAAAAATTATTAAACAATACTAATAGTATATTTTATAAAATATAATATTAAACAAGTACTTTATATTATATAACTTGTTTGACATGTAATATACTTATTGGATAAATGGACAAGCAACCTGTATTTAGGAGTATTTCACTTATTCTTGTCTAGGATGGTCAATCATTTACGTGTATAATAATCAATTTTACTTTCACGGCGCCTCTTGAATTTGACTTAATAACATTTAAAGTATTGTTTATTTTTAACAACTTTCAAAAAACCCTATAAAAAGAAAGTTAAATTAGTTCTTTTGAAGCATGTGCTATTGATGAAAAAAAGAAAAGAATAGTAAAGTTTGTGTAAATTATATTCATAACTAACTAAATAAATATATTATTGGTATATCAAATTAATTCCACAATTAAACAATATCAAACTATACACAAATTGTATAAGAGACTGACATTTACGATAATCTTTTTTCTAAATTTTTCGAAAATTTTTTCCATATGTTTAAAACAATATTATTATGAACCCTACAAGTTTCTAATGACAGGTGAAACTACAGCTATTCGACAGTCATTGAATTATTTGGAATAAGCAGCATTCTTCATGATTCTTTTTCACAATTGATGCATTTTAAATCCAAAAAATTATGATTTTTAATATAATGTCATTAATCATATAAGTCTGCTAACCATTTTATGAGTTAAATAAGAATTCGACGATAATACAACATCTATTCGCCGTATTTCAAGAGAATGAAAAGAAACGCATACCACTGATACCAAATAATATAGTGAATTTACATTATGTTGAATCTTTTTAGGGAATAAGTAGAAGCAATAACAAGGACAAATTTCACTCTAGAATTTATACTTTGTATTAGATTTTTATTACAAAAAAGGAGCTCATTTATAAAATATAAAAATAATATTTATAAAATATAGAGTTCAAAATTAATACAATACAGGAACTAGGTACAAGTGTAAAAAACACATTTATCGCCATCTGCAAACTTAGAGTGGTATTAAAAAAGAATACATTTCAATAAGAATTGATCGCTTGTACTATCTGTATCATTGGAATGAACAAAATAAAAGTTTTATTATCATTTGAATTGGTAATTACATTGGTATTTACATTGTATTTAGCATTTAGAAAAATTAAGTGTTTTTAAAAGACAGAGAGTAAAAAATAAAACTTTCATAAAATCTATATTTAGAACTAAGAAAATAAAAAAAAACTAAATGTTTCAATGTTTATTTAATGATCAATGATAAAATCAAAATAAACGTAAAATATTTTTTAATATTTTCGATTCGTAAAAAGAATTGCATATAATTCTTCAATATATTAATTAGATAATAATTGAGATGTTTTATTTATGAGAATGTTATTTTGATAAGAGTAGTAGCCTTGAATGACAGACATGCTAGTGTACATGTAATATTTTTATTTAACATTATAATGAACAATTTTTTCTAAAGATACAGATGAATATATGCTATATGTATATGTGATATTACTTAATAGGACTCATGTAATGACCTGGTCGTTTTTATCTAATAACATTTACAGAGCGATGTGTATGTTTTTACTACTTTTCGAAAATGAAGTTCCGAAAAATTTCAAATGAAAAAATTGTATCTAATTTATGCGAAAAAAAGATAAAAGTATTATTATAAAAAATGTAAAAACATTAATAAATACATTAATTATTGTATTCAATATTTCATAAAAGTAGAAATAAAAATTCTTTTTTTGAAAGTTAATCGACTTTCAAAATAACAATTTAAAACACATCAATGTGAATGTCTTATCATTGTTTATTGTCTCATTTTCTATTTTAAATAATATATTATCATTATTATTTGGAATCGGTTTTGTTTTATTTTTTATCCAAATTATCGTGAATAAAATTTAAATAATTAAATTATTATGATAACATCAGATCAAATAAATTACTTTCGCAATATTCGAAAAACTCGAAATAACTTATTAATCGCACTATATATTTTGTGTCCGTACAAATTATAACAATATTGCACTAATTTCATTCTCGAAATGAAGAATTCGATACATACATATCTTTCTCTCTCTTTTCTTTTTCCTTTAGCAAGTATATTAAGGTTTTCTTTCTTGTTAAAAATCGAAATAATTTTCTAACAAGAATATTTATGAACGCGTCAATATAAAATTCTTTTTGAAGCGTCCAAGTACGTAGTGCGACAGATTTATTGGACTTAATTATACTTTTCTACGGAACAAAAGACTTATTTGTCGACATATACGAACGAATTTCATTATGATTATACTTAAATAATACATTAAAGTTAAATAGATAATCAGTTCCATACGTCAGCCGTTACGAAGCATCGTGCTTCTTATCCTCAACGTCATCTTAAAAATTATTTCTTAATACGTTAATCGATTATATTATGCTAGAGTTATAACTCATCGCTGTTATAATACTTAAAAATTAGCAATCAATTGACATATACCACGTGATTCATTGTTTTTTCTTTTCTTTTTTTTCTTTTTTTTTTTTTTTTTAAACACTGGAAGAAGCAATCGATGCTTTATGTTTCACAAGATACGCGCGAACACAAAAAGAGAAACACTTTTTGAAGAGGCACCAAGCGATTATACGATTCACATGTTTATTTTTATTATAAATAAGAGACCAACGATACTAAGCGGACATACTTATTTGTTATTTCAATAAAATTAAGAAAAAAACAAATGTTCCAATCAGAATCATTTGCCTAAGAACTATGCGACCTAACGAGAAATAAATATTTATAAAAAAACATATTAAATGTTTTCGAGAGCAATGATATATTAAATATTATTTATATAAAAATAAAAGCAAATAAGACATGAGATGAAAAAAAATGGAAGAAGAAGAAGAAATAAAAAGAGAGAAAACCGAATGTATTTTTTGGATTTGGAATTTCGTGTATATATATATATATATATATATATATATATATATCTAAAACACACATTAAAGATATTAAAATGCAATGAAATTAATCGAAATACCATTTTGTAGCAACATTTACAAAATGAAAGAACGTTGTTTTTCATACGTTATCAATCGATCTTCACTGTTTTCTCTCTTGCTAATTGTATCTTCTTTTTTGCATTTGTCGATACATGTGTGACGTTAGGAAGCTACGAAGATATATATATATACATATATCTAAGAATAATAATTATAATAATGATGATGATGATAATAATGATGATAGTAATAATAATAATAATAATAATAATAATAATAATAATATTAATAATAATAATAATAATAATAATAATAATAATAATAATAATAATAATAATAATAATAATAATAATAATAATAATAATAATAATAATAATAGTAATGATGATGATGATCATCATAATGATAATGATTTGTGAAATATATATACATACATACTTATCTATATCGCGATATAATGAAAATGCTGCGATTTTGAAATATAGGTAATGTGTGCGCTAATCGTAACAAAAGAATATGCTGATAGAACGAATGGCGTGTATGTTCACGATAATTAATGTTTAAAAATAAAAATTATTTTTGTTTTGTTTTGTTTTAATATCCATAAAAGCTTTGTAAAAATTGTATTCAAAGTTTTAATGGCCGCTCATTTTCCAAGCAATTCGTCCTTTCACCTTTTTTTTTCATCGAAGTTTTACAACTTTCTTCCATTCATACTGCATTTACGCATGGATTCTAAATCGTAAAATTAGTACTATACGAAAGTATTCTTATATAATTATAATAAGATTATTTCACATTATGCCCGTATTAGAATTATTATATTTATATGCGTACATTTTTATGGTGGCAGTGTTTTTTTAGTTCTCTTCTTTTTATGTTTTTTTTTTTCTTTTCTTTTCTTGTTAATATAGCGTAGGTAGTGCAAAATTCTTATCACAGTAATACAATATTATTTGGTGCCGTAGTCGTATTATTATGATTTCTGAAATCTTAAATATTCTCTTGTATGTACCTGATAATTTTTTTGTGAAATCATTTTATATGAGTGATGCTTGTCTCTCTATCTGTTCTAATTTTTATATCTTTCTCCTTTATAATGTATCAAAATATTGTTAAAATTTAAATTTACTATTTTTTTTTTACTTTTGTGCGAGAGTCTGTATTTTCTTGGCGTCAAGGATATTTAAAATATTGCAATAAGAAATTGCAGTTGGCAGGAATTTAGCTGAACTTCGATAGTAATAGTAGTACCGTTCGAGTCTACGACATAGGCGTTTGTCGTAGAAAATGCAAGGCGATTTAATTCTAATGTATATCGTCTCTATGTACGTATATATATATATATATATATATATATATATATATATATATTATAATATATATACCTATATATAATGGACAACTTTAAGAAATGTTAAGGAACGATAAAATTACATTAAATAAGTATCGATGTAAAAATTACAAAACTTGAGCAGCCTATTGTGCGTTAAATGTATGTTATTCGTGTTTCTTTATATTTTGTGGCTGTTGTAGTTTAATTAATATATACGTGATTAATATATAACACATACCTGTATCGTGAAACGACAAATTATTAATCGTAACAGACTGACATCAGTCTTATAAATCGTGGCAAGAAACGAATGCCCGTTTGAGTTTAAACTATTAGATTAGTTAGTGTAGAAAGAGAAAGAAGATTAATATACGAAGTTCATATTCCTACGAATATTAAAAAACTTGACACCCCTCACCTCTCGGAAAGGAGGTGAATAAATTATTCTCAAAAAGAATCAATACACTTCTCGAGGTAGTGACGCAGCTTCCTTCGAAGAAGCTGCACTGTCTATTTTAGGATCAACAAAATTTGTTTTGCTTATATATGTATCTCTCTCTCTCTCTCTCTCTCTCTCTCTCTCTCTCTCTCTCTCTCTCTCTCTCTCTCTCTCTCTCCCTTATATATATATATATATATATATATATATATATATATATTATATATATTATATATATATTATATATATATATAATCTCTTATATATATATATATTATATATATATTATACATATATATATATATATATATATATATATAATAATTTGCTACAAGTAAGATTAATTCGTTCGAGCGATCGTTAGAAAAGTTCTTCATCTTCTTTAAATTCACTGACATATATACTTTCCAAGAATTACTTTTCAGATGGTCGTTCTATCCATATAAATACGTCATTGCATCTTATGGTCTTATTTAAAACAGAAACTTGAATGCACGTGGCAATAAGTGGAAAAGGAAATAAAAACATCATAAAGAGAAAAAATTAAGAGATACATAGGTATATCTCATATGTATGTATACATGTACATACATATAGTCGATAATAATTTTGCAATTTTTATAATTTCGAATCGTTATTAAAATGGACGCACGTGTGCCTACTTAAAATCTTATCAATCTCGAAACATTTGATCGAATCCCTTTCGTACACAATTTGTGCTATACTGTTATAATTCGTACTTTTGTTTTTGTACTCTGTACGCGTTTAGAAGGCAACGTGTCCGACGAAGGATTGACTATGATTATCGAAGACACTGAATTTTTCTGTTCGTTCGTTCATATTACGCACTCGAAAGAGTTCACATGGAATATCACTAGAGTCTTTTCGGAGGACGGTGCCATCATTTTTTGCGAATAGAGTTCCACCGGTTTTCCTTTACTTTCGTAGGAATTAACCGTATCTGACTATGAGGCACGTGCAAAATGAATAACGGAACTTTGCCTTTGAGAGCCAAGGAGACTTGCGCTTCTCTCGCTTTCCATTGATTCGAGAATCATCTTGCAACGTTTCCTTGGTGGTAAGATCAAAGTTTCCCTGACAGGTATAGCGAGATCAAGAGGATCTGGCGAAGGTGCTGGACTGACAGGATTGCTGCTCGGTGGCGTAAGTATCTGTTCCTCTTTTTTCACGTTCATTCCGTACTCCCGTTGTCTCTCTTCCTCAACGGCCTCCAAAGCTGCCTCGACTCTTCTACGAGCATCATTTCCGGGTAGATTTAGCAAGGACGGACATTCACCGACCATCGGCTCAACTCCTCTGTTTGGAAAAGCAAACTCGGTTATTGGGTAAGGACTTGAGGATATGTCGGAATAAAGGAAGACATGAGACTGTTGTTCGAGGTTGACAATTTGATGAACCGATCTTTCTTCGACTCCTGTGTTTAACAGGCCCATTGGACCGTTTATCGAGGAAACTGATTGAGGATACTGTTCTCTTGGGAAAACATAGTACGAGAAATCCCGTTGATTTGGATAAACTTCGTTCGGGCTACATGGGATATTCTCTGCGTTCTTACGCGGAAGTTCTTTGTTGTTTCCGCCACAGATCGGTATTGGTGATGGTGCGTTAGGAGCGACGGAGTTACTCTGTGAGATCTCCATGATCGATTCGATCGGTGACTCTCTGGCGGAAGAGATTCCGCTGGATGTTGAGGACGAAGAAGAAGAGGACGAAGATGAGGAGGATGAAGATGAGGACGAGGAGGATGAGTCTGAATGTGTTTTTATGTGAAGCTCCATCGTTTTTTTCGAGCCAAAAGTTTCGTGACAGAGGGTACACTTGTAGACCTTTTCACCATAATGTGCTACTTGATGGAGTTTCAATACGTGATTATATCCGAAGGACTTTCCACATATATCGCAAGTATAAGGCTTTTCGCCGGTATGGGTACGAGTATGTACCTTTAGCTGCTTCGAACAGGTGAATCCCTTGCCGCAAGACTTACATACATAAGGTTTTTCACCGGTGTGTGTACGCATATGTATTACCAGCTGGCCGCTTTGTATGAACGTCTTCGAGCAAACTGTACACTTGTGTGGACGTTCGCCTGTGTGGATTCGCATGTGACGATGGAGTTTGCCGCTATGCTCGAAGGCACGCTCGCAAACATCGCACTTGTATGGTCGTTCCTTCGTATGTATCCGTCGATGAACGCTAAGATTTTCCTTCACAGAGAAGGACTTGCTGCAGTATTCGCACTGATAAGGCTTCTCGCCCGTGTGAGTCCTGTAATGCCTGGTCAAACGTGCAGGTACCGCAAATGTTTTCTCACAAATATTGCACCGATAAGGATCCTCTCCCTCTTTACCGTGCGAACGCAAGTGACTCTGATACAAACTTTTTTGATCGAAGCTCTTCTGACAGAGAAGACATTGGTAAGCCTTCTCCTCGTTCGAGTTTGTCAGACTTTCGACGGTAACGGCAGCAGCCGTGGTACATGTCGTCGAGCCGAAGACCGGAAGGTCCGGGCTGCAAACAAGGTTCTTCACTGGGTTCATCGTTTCCAAATTTGGCAGCACGCTCGTCACTGATACCGTCACTGGATTCGGGATCGGCTCGGTTTGGTAATAACTCACCATCGTAGATTACTACCGTGTGCGCGGCCTGCGGAAGAGATGGAACAATTCGATTTATTCGACTTGAGATAAAAAAGATCTTCCTTGAATGTCCGTTTAAAAAAGATAAAAAAAGAAAATAAAAAATGCGTATGCTTCTAAATTCGAAATAAAAAAGAAATTACAAAATAATGAAACATCGAATGGAGAATGGAGAATTGTTTCAAATCGCGATTGATATATTTCAATTATTTCATCGATTGAAATAATTAGATTTCAAAAGGATAAATTGGAGAAGAAGGAGAAGGAGGAGGGGGAGGAACAGAAAGAGGACGAGGAGGAGAAGAAAAAGGGAAAAAATAAACAATAGAAAGGAAGAGTTAGAGGACAAGCTTAAAGAATGTACACGAATGAAGAGAATGATAGACGAGGAGAGTCCGTTTATACTTGGGCTTTACACGCGCGCGTCGTTTTTAGTACGATAGGAGGCAGCAGTCATGGTCGGCGGCAGTGCAGTGTGCGCCGCCGGTAGAAACCACTCGCTGCTGCCTCCACGTGTACTCACATTTTCTTATAGCGATCACCGACCTCGTGCAACTTGCCGCGCAGTAAGGACGTCGGGTTACATCACGAGTACTATATACGACACAACTAAGAGTCGTATTGAAGATTTATGCTAACGTATCTCTCATGCTACTAGTATCTTTCTAACCGGACGCTAAAAAGGACCGCGGACAAAAATTGTATCGATCGGGCGACAAATAAGCAAAGTACATCATGCTCTCTCTCTCTCTCTCTCTCTCTCTCTCTCTCTCTCTCTCTCTTTCTCTCTCTCTCTCTCTAAAGTTCACGGACAGGGCCGAATTATCTCGACTGTGCCATCCTCTGCGTCCGCCGTTCTCTCCCTTCTTTTCTACCCTTCCATCGAAAACGTCTCTTTTTTTGCTCTTCTGCTCTTTTATTTTTCATAGTTACGTATATTATAGAATACATAAGCTGAATCGTTCGAATTTCTTCGACTCGTCGATATTCGATACTCTTTTTTTATCACTCTTACCGATTATTTCGATAATATAAAATCTTTCGGAAATTTGTAGAATATCAAAAAATTTCAATTTTATCAAGAAATAAGGAAAGAGCATGTGAAAAGAAGCGACAAGGATAAACATTAATATTTTTTTCAAGTATTTAATATATACATGGTGCACGTAAATACGTGAGGATGATTAAATTAACCGGTTAAAATTTATTAAAACAAGATTATAAAAACAAGAAATAATGATACGTTAATAACGCTCGATCAAGGAAAGGATTGTGTTGTATTCAATCTTTGAACAGTAAACGATGATAAAATTTTTTCGAGGATATCAAAAAACAATGAAAAAAGATAAATAGAAAAGAAAAGTAAAAAAGAAAAAAAAAAAAAGAAACGAAGAACCGTTCAGAATGACTTACCAAAGGCGTCTCGTATGTTTTTTTTCTCGTGCGTCTCAAAATTTCACTTCTGTCTTCCTCGACATCTCTCAATTTCCAAGGCTGATTAAATGTGCGCGTAACCGAACACTTGATGAAAAAAAAATTAAATAAAGTAAACGATAGAATTCACTTAATTCGGAAACTAGGCGCACGTATTTTCTTTCATTACTCCGTTGCTTTTCAGTCGCTCGCGTTGGACCGAGACGAAAAAGTTGATACTACGAAAACTGAAGGACCCGCCTCGTGGGATGGCCAATCGTACTGTGTAATGTTTACCTCCTGGCCGAACCGAAGAGATACGGAAATCATCGATCATGGCCGAAGAGCGCACGCTCGTGCGGCCCGCTGTGTATCCCCTCTCTACCCCTCTCGACCCCCTCCAAAATCGTAGCAACACCCTTCTCAACCCCGACCCTCTTCTCTTCTACCCTTGGTCCCACGTCTCGGCCCCAACGCTCAACCAACGGCGACGACCTATAATTTAGGGCGGATAAAGTGCTTCGTGCAGCACGTGGAGGCAGTCGTCGTGGTTTCTACCAAGGCTCGGCGCGTGCGAGTTCGACCGACGAAGACCATCTCTACATGCGACAAGGACGAGCGCTATCAGTGTAGCACGTGTACATGTATGTGTACTTGTACGCCTGTGTATGGCTCGAACATGCATACGCAATACACATACTCATACTTTGTCGCAATATGGATCATCGAATTATGAACGAAAAAACGATTAGATTCTTCAATTTTGATAATATATTTAGAAAAATTTACAGTAATTTTTTTTCAAAATCATTAAATCTTACATTTTTTGTTTATATATGTTCGTAAGAATATCTAAAACGTAAGAAACAAAGGAAAATGAAGAATTAGAAAGAATGAAAGACGACGGATCTTTTGAAGAAGAAAAAAGTTAAAAAAAAACTTGAAACAAGTTAAAAGAAAAAAACAATTTTTTTTATTTATCTCTCCTCCTTCCTAAATGACTACTATAATCGTCTTATTACATCGCTACAACCGGGACGAGCGATCGATATCTTCCTTTCCTGCCTACCCTTGTGAACAAAGATCATCTTTTTTGTTTCTCTCCTGTTTCATTTTCTAGTATACTCAAATATATTATTTCTATCTAATCGAGATATATCGAGATGATCTTTCAATAATTTGATTTGTATTTTTAAAATATTAATTTTTCTTATCGAGAAATAATTATGACAATTCGCGTTTGATCGAATCAAATCTCAGTAAGTGGAAAAGAGAATAATTTGTTATTGTGAAAGTATTAATATGTTTCACATAACAAAAGAATTGGCGATTACGAGTCTAACGCATGCTGATACTTTTTGAAATTGAATAACTTTTTCTAATGACATATCTTCTTTCTAATCATTGCACTGTGCATATAGTCCTATGGTCAGTCGCATCATCGGCTACATTCATTGTATCCTCTTCATTCTTTTTTTCCATGGCCTATGATGATATCATCCAATAGAAACGAGGTCGTGTGTATGTACGTTCGCTTTCTCCGCTATTTACACGAGCGCGTGCCTTTCTTCTCCCGTTTTCGGTCGTTACACTCCCTTGCATTCGTTGATTCCTTTTCGAACTTGAAACGGATATTAACGTACATTCTTGTTAAGAAATACAATTTTTCTCGTAAGTATATTGTGCCAAACATACGTTCATTTTTTTCTTTACTGCTTCAATGTTATGACAATTATTAGAAATCGAAATTTAATTTTGATGACTTCATTTAAAAATATTTTTATATGAATTCTTTTGTGATATTTGTAAAATTACAAATTCTTCAACACGCATTGGTGATCGATCACAAGTATACGCGTATTCACACATGCGTGCAATTCGTATAATTATTAAACTACAAAATTATATAAATTGTTATTATAGTTTGTTTACTGTGTTAGATAGTATTTGTTTTATTTTGATATTACTACAATTTGCCACATATATATATATATATATATATATATATATATATATATATATATATATATATATGAATTTATCCAAGATTGATTACTTGGGCAAATATACATATTAATATTTCGGATTGAATATAATCGACATACTCGAAGTTTCAACAACACGTGTCAGAGAGAAGATGTAATTATGATGTATAATGATTATGACCGTAAGAGTAAAAAAATACCGTATTGTTCTAGAACACCTATAAATAAACATTATCTTTGATTATGGTTGACCACATATTTAAAGTTTTTTCCTATCTTCTTTTCGAAAAGAACAAAAACTAATATTTCTTTGCCTTCAGATAAAATTCAAGACGTATTCGTAACCTGCGTGAGACTGCGTGAGACTGCGTCTGGACCTACCTTATATTTCGTCATTCCTTTTTTATATGAGGTAACTTTCGTTTCAGATTCTAATAATAAAACGCGAGAGAATTTTATTAGTCGATCTTCTGAAAGGGGAGGTCAAAGACTTGTGAGATTGTTATACGTGGCCAACATGTGAAAGACAAAATTAAAAGGACAAGGATCTTAAGGGAAAAGAGAAACAAGGGAACAAAGATCGTCATAAATTTAATCGAAATTATTCAAACGTATATCTATGTATAAAATGACTTATACATATACATATATATATATATATATATATATATATATATATTAATATTTGAAACATAATATATTTATATATTATATCAGGAAAAAAATATATATAAGCATCTCTCTCTCTCTTTCTCATTCTTATATAAACAATTAAATGAGTAAATATTATATATATATAATATAAATATATTTTTAAAATTTATTTTTTGGCAATTATTATTTCGTTCCGAAGGATATAGCCAAATTTCCTTTCTTCGGTCTGGTCGAGTGAGCCTCGGACAAGTGCCGGTGTAACCGATGTTGCTTTCAAACGAGAGAGGAGCAATGACCTAGTGCGCGTAGTGCACGTGTAGCGTCTGGAAACCCCGACGACTGCCTCAGAGTCAGGGCATTGGTCGCCGCGTGCGGGTGACGCCGATCTGTGCCGTCGCTCGTGCCGCCTATAGCTATGAACTACGTATATATATATACATGTATTAGATATATATGTATATAGATATATGTGTATATATATATATTTATATATATATATATATGATATATATACACAGACACATTAATATCCTTATTCGTATAAGTTAGTAAAACGAAGAGCTTGTGTACGCCCCTGCTTGCCGATAATGCCACGCTCCGAAAGGATATATACGTATACGTGTACGGTGATGGTTGGGTTATCCTCCGGACACGCCTACGACATCCTAAATTGAGTACTTTTAGAAAGTACAAAAAAAAAAGAAAAGAAATACACGCGCACATTTATAAAATTCAATAATTTTTTTATTTTCATTTATTTATTTCGAGACGTCTTTTTACGTTTTGAGTTGTCATCTCATGAAAGTGGTTTATTTTTTTTGAGGGTGGCCTCGATTGATCTTTAGACACCACTGCGATTGTATTTGTGTAGATAGATACATACATATGTATAGTGAAGGTACAAAAATATGCTGATGCTTTTTAAAATTGAATAATTTTTTCTAAATCGAACAAAAGAAAGAGAACTCTGAACTTTCGTATAGTTATTGAAAAATTAGAAATATATTAATAACTTCGAAATTATAATATAGTTTTGTAATTTGGAAAAATTTTTACGATCATAGTAATCATGTTGTGTTTTACGATATGGTAGTATATATAATATAATAACGATTTTATAGATTTTCGAATAGACGTAAATTTGCCTAAGATTTATTGATTTTGATAATATTTATAGGAAGCAATCCGATTTTCATAACGTATACTTTAATAAATAATTTTAATGAATACTTATATGGAGGAATTATTTTTTTTTTGTAATCGTAATATGATGAATTTTATTTATACTGTAAAAAAAGAAATAATTCGATTAAAAAGAATATTCAAATATTTTTGTGACTCAATCTAAATGTAGATAGAATGAGAGAATCGTAGCTGGATGATTATTCGTTAAACAGGGCAGACACGTGTCCGGAGAATCCAGCGTTCGATCGAAATGTATTTGTAAAGAGAGAACGAATAGGTTAATTCATCGAGAGTTATCTCAGTTTTGAGAATAACATGTTTTCCAAGCTTCTATCTGTTATCCGTAGCATTATTATATTTGATGAAATCATCAAATAGGCCGGTGGTTCCATGAGTCCTTGATTCGACCCTGCGTAATGCGTAGAAATATTCGGCAGGAGTGGCGCACATTGACAAGTTTTGTGCGTAGTATCCTGACACGTCATGTGGTCCTGAGGTCGATAAACGTCTAATACGTTTTATTCAATCTCTTTGTTGTAACGAAATTTCACATTTCTTATTTTTACATCGTTATTTTAATATATTCATAGTCAATGTTTATGGAAATATAGATCATAAAGATGATCTACATTGGAATATTTATATTTTATATATTAATAAAAAAAAATACAAATTTTTATAGTTTCTATTAAGTATACTAACAAAAATATTTCTATTATATTTATTCTATTTAATAAAATTTTACAATATAATTAACATACATACATACATATATACATATATATATGCATACATATATATATACATATATATACATACATATATATATACATATATATACATACATATATATATACATATATATACATACATATATATATACATATATATACATACATATATATATACATATATATACATATATATATATATATATATATATATATATATATATATATATATCGAGCACAACGTGGCACGAAGGAAATTTTTTCAATGGCTTGAAGGTTTGGCAAGGTTCTCTTGTGCGTTTCGAGGCTACAAGAGGAGAGATTGCCAACAAGCGCCGAAAGAGAGGAAAAAGTAAGGGGTTAGGGAGAAGAAGGATGTAGAGAGGTGACGTGAACGTATAAGCGCGTGCTCGCGCGCGCGCTTGTCGAGAGAAGAACCAGCTAGGAGTTGGCCGCTCTCGAACCCGAAAGAGAAGAGGGTTGGAAGTGGAAGGGGAGCGAGAGCGAGTCTAGAGCGCGATGTCGTACCTTGACCAATCTCAACAAGACTTGTTTTAAGCTATGCCAAGCCAAGCGACGACCTTAGAAACAACTCGCTGATCGCATCGAAACCGAAATGGCAAATGGAAAGAAGAAGAGAAGTGACTTCTCTTTCTTTTTCTTTTACAAAGAATCACTTGGTTTCTTTTTATTTTTTTTTCTATTTTTCTTATTGATGCACCGATACCCTTCTAACATCGACTCGAAAGTAACGGCAGAAATAAATTCTTGTTTTTTTCAGACAAGTTAAGCATTATTTAAATGTGTTATTGAATTATTCACGAAATGTAAACGAGGATTTATTACAATTATAGAATTTCTAAGTCTATAATCAGCGTTTTATATTCTTTTTGTATGTATTATGTATTAGAAATACACGCGTGTGACTTTACTGTGATGAGATAAGTTCGAAACGGATAATGGGATGAGCTGGAGAAAGCTAGATGCGGCTTAACGAACATTTGGCCTTGAAGAATCCCTCTGTCATCTGCATCGAATGTCAAATACCGTGGCACGTGGGCCGAGAGGTAGCTGACCTTTAAATCCTCTCTTTTTGCCCTTTCTATACAACAAAGATGAAAGCACTCTAAAGCTTGACCTGCTTTTGTAACGATACATTTTATACTTTTTCTAGTCATTATCGAGTTTTTTATATACGAATGTAATACATAGTTATTAAGATTTATCGATTATTTTTCTTGGTGTTTTTTTACTATCAGCTATTGATTTATCATCTCGAGAATATTTTTAAACAGATACGATGACTAGTAGTTCATTCGATATTTAAAAGCATCGCATTATTGACTTCCTGCGATAGGTCGTGAAGCGTTAATTTCATTAACATTTCGTGCATGTTAACAGTTTTATATGCATTATATGTATAAGGTGGATCAATGTAAGGATAATGATTTGACGTGACTTATTGTGTGTTAAATTCCTCGTATGGTTACGCGTATAGGATATATTTTTAATTTACAAATCGTGAAGGGGAATCATTGGAATTCTCTTGCTTCAGTATTAATTTGTTTTTAAGACGGTTTGCAAGTTCTTATTAACACTTCTTGGCACATTCACTTCGTGTACTTCAAAGCAACGAACATTTTAATATATCTAATCAATTCTTCTCACAATTTTTCGAAATTTTATAATCTATCACATTAAATCATGTATTACAATATAAATCGTCACTTCAAATACATTTGTTATGCTTTTAATTCAACGTTTAAAAAATGTAAGTATCTACTTAAATCAAATATATTTACACATTATATGCAGTATATTTTTCACTTTATTTTCGTCTTGTAACGAGTTATTTCATCAGAATCAAAAGATAATATCCATTTTTTTTAATATAATATAAAATACAACATAATTTCATTAAATATAAACTCGGTTCTAATAATAAATTGAACGACAACGAAGAGAAACTCATAACGTAGAACTAAACTAACGTATTATATATCTGAAATTATCTTGACTCTTATAAGACGTAGAGATTAAATAAACGGGGAATTTCCTATTACCCATAGATAACCAATAGAAACGTAAACATTGAAAACTTCGTGAATCGCATATATTGTATTGATCGTGATAAAAATATATGATAAACTCGCTTATAACTGACTGTTTTTTTAAGCATTTAATAGAAGAAATGTTAGTATGGTAACTACAGATAAACAAATAGAGATGCCAGCTTTTCAACATACACCAGCCGTTTATACGGTATGTATGTAATATATATATATCTATTTGTAAAAATTATGTACATGTATAATATTATTACTTATTTTTCTTTTCCTTTTATTTTTTTTAAATATGAAGGGTCCAAGTTACGATAGTTTAAAAACAGCATATGAGTCGAATATATCACCTAGTTTAAAAATGTATTATAAAAAGCCATTATTATTATATGAAGGACGGAATCAATGGCTATGGGGTCATGATGGTAAACGATATTTAGATATGTTCGGTGGCGTTGTTACCGTTTCTATAGGCCATTGTCACCCGTAAGCAATTATATAATGATTCTATATCCATAATTATTAAATGAACAATTATCGAAATATATATATTTTTATATATTATTTATATATATTTTATTATATATATTATTTATATATTTATATATATGTAACTATATAATAGTCTGTATAAATTTCGGGAATAAGTTCCGAGAACCTAAGTAAGTAGAAAATATCTTATGAACATGGGGTTGGCAACGCTTGCTTCTAAAGTTAAGACGATTCGAAATTTTCTTGCAACGGCTGAAGAAATTATCACGATAAATTGCCAAACTTTTTTATTCTAAATTCTTCGTGATTCTCTTAATCTTCCTTTAACATATATTATATGAAAAAAAAACACAATTTTTAACTCTTATGAGATTTGACGTGATAATTTTTTTAGTCATTGCAGGAAGACATCAAATTATAACTCCGAAAGCAAACGTTTTTGATCCCATGTTCATACAATATTTTCTACTTGTTTAGGTCCCTGAAATTCATCAGTTACACTCTGTACATATATACAATGGGGACTTAAATATTCGTAGAGTATATTATATTTATGAAATATATATTTTGAAATTTTCAACATTTTTAAATATATAAATATATCATTTTTAATTATACCAGAAAAATCATAGCTGCGATATCGGATCAAGCGAGCAAACTTGGTCATGTATCAGCACTTTACATGCATCCTCGTTTATATGAATATAGAGAAAAATTAGCTACCAAATTACCGGAAAAGCTTTCAGTCATTTATCTCGTCAATAGTGGGTCCGAAGCTAACGAATTAGCATTTTTAATGGCAAGACTTTACACTGGCGAGCAAAATATCCTTTCATTGAAGAATTGTTATCATGGTGGTACTTATGAAACTTCGGCAACAACCGCTTTAAGCACGTGGAAATATGCGATTCCTCAGCCACCTGGTCATATACACGTTCGTAAATAAATAATTTTTCTGTTTTTTAATTCGATTATTGATCAAATGATTTGAATTTCTTTCTCTTAGGTATTTAATCCAGGTTTACAGAAATATCTTTCTTGCGATTCGAAATGTAAAGATTGCTCTGTGCCAGGTGTAAAAGATACGTGTAATTGTAGCAACGACGAATGTATCTTATTCCAAAAATATTTGGATGAATTCGAAGATATTTTTCGATACAGTTTGCCAAGGAAACGAGGTGTTGCTGCTTTTATCGCAGAAAGCATTCAAGTAATACATACCATTAAGCAAATATCTATAATTAATCATAATGCGTCGATAAGGAAAAAAAAGAAAAAATCGATAAACGCAATACTTGTTAAATGATTAAGTTTCGTAATAAGAACATGAATAACTGACCGTTCGTTAAAAGAAGTAAGTCTGTAAGTCCAGACTCATTAAAAGAAAAGACCGTAGTTTTCGGTAAGACGGATCAATGACCTTACCGAAAATTATACCCGTGTCGTCACGTCTTTCCAGTACGCTTTCTCTTGTCAGCAAGACGCAATGACACGTGGGAGTTAACGTTTGAACAATATTTTAAGAATTTCTATACTGTGAAATCATTATCTAAAAAGTATACACAATGTATATATACTAAGTATACACATCGAATGATTTTAAATATTTTCAGCTAATGTAAAATTTATTGAGGATCAAGTAAATTTTATCAAACATTTTAAAATTCTTTTTTAGGGTATCGGAGGTGTTATACAATATCCACGGTTGTTCTTAAAAAATGTTTATGAGTTCGTTCACGAAAATGGTGGTCTTTATATAGCCGACGAAGTACAAACTGGCTTCGGTAGAACAGGCGATCATTTTTGGGGTTTCGAAGGTCATGGAATTCAACCTGATATAGTAACAATGGCAAAGGGTATTGCAAATGGAATTCCTCTTGGTATTGTTGCGACTACTGTTGAAATTGCTAGTTGCTTGAATAGAGCACTTCATTTCAATACCTTTTCTGGAAATCCAATTATTTGTGCTGCAGGATCAGCAGTACTTGATGTATGCAGCTCTATTTAAACTATAATTATGTGTAATTTTCGTATCGTTTCTTTCATTTATTGATGGTAATTATATATTTATTGTATTTTTTGCTATTACTGTTAGGTAATTGAGAACGATGATATGCAAAAAAATGCCCTCATTACGGGGACTTATTTATGTCATCAATTAAGTACCTTAACTCACGATTTTCCGGATATTGTGTCTGACGTTCGAGGAAAAGGTTTTATGATAGGTGTAGAATTGGCGGAAAATAATAAAACAAAAAAATATATCAAAGAGGAACATATGCGCGATATATTCGAAGATATTAAAGATATGGGTGTACTTGTTGGAAAAGGTGGATTATCTGCGAATGTAAGTTTTAATATATTAGATTTTACGGTTGTATACGTGTTATTAATGTTTTTCCTTCATTTAGGTTTTAAGAATAACACCACCAATGTGCGTTACGAAGGAAGATGCAGATTTTACAGTGAATGTTATTAAAAGAGCACTACAACGATATCGTGAAAAACGTTTATACGAGAAAGAATTTTAGTTTTTTGTATATAGATTATATTTGAAACGAAATATCTCTATTGAATATTGGTTGAAATATATATATATATTTTATTTGGGAAATTGTATATTGTTGATAATTTATCGATTGAAATTTTTTATCGTAGATTGCATCTTATAGAGCCATCTTAATTTTTATTCTACATTAAAAAGCGATACTTCAAGATGGCGCCACTGGTAATGGTCAATTTAACACAATACAGTATTCCTTCTTCTATATTTTATATTAATCTGATGTGTCATGGACTATCACTACAAAATACGAATGAGGTTAGCCTCGTGCGAGAAGCGTTGTATTTGTCATACGTATTCATATCCATGTAGGCACTACTTCACAAACATTGTAATTTGTAAAGAATTAAAATGGCGGTAAATATAATAATATTGTGACACATATTTTTTTCTATTTTTATTTTTTATAATTATTTCCATTTATGTAAAAGATATAAAAGTATATATATATATACTATAAAAGTATATATAAAAGTACACACACACACACACACACACACCATATATATTATCCTTTGTAGAATGATTTGTTTACTTTATATAGACAAAAAAATCTAAAGTGGCAACGAAAGGTGCTAAACAGATAGTAGATGAAAATGTTTCCACTTTAAACTTTTATAGAAATATGATATTTGGAGCATTAGGAACATATTTTATCTTCATGTTAGTTTTTTTTGAATTTACAACTTTAATAATAGTAAGTATAATAATAAATTTTATTTTATTTCATGATATACATTTTAAGCAGATTATTATAATGTTGATATAATTGCAGACATTAACAATCTTTTCTGTGATTGTATATGTTGCAAGTTATCAATTTATGATATACATGGCACGTGCTACTTATTTAGAATCCGGGCAGCTTTTAGATTCTGGAGTAGATCTTAATATAGAGGGTGGTATTGGAGAGTGAGTCATTTTTCAAAGATTTCTTTTTTTTTATGATTACAATTATTAATTGTTCTAAATAATAATATAAGATTCAATATCTTTATCATTATAGGCATGTTAAAGACTTGATTATATTAACTTCAGGAGTACAAATACTTTCACTTATATCGAATTACTTTTGGCTCTTATGGCTTTTGGTATGTATCATTATATTTGATAATTAATATTATCTGAAATATTATTTTGATTTACTTTATAAAGCAAAAGGAAACAAAGACATGATTATCTTTAAATTACGCAGGTGCCTTTAAGAGGAGGTTGGATGATTTGGAAACAAATATTGTCTCCATGGTTTTTCACTTCGCCTCAAGAAGAGCCAGAAGTTAATGAGAAAAAACAACGAAAGCTAGAAAAGAAAATGGCAAGAAGACATTGAGGTCTTACTATGGTACTAAGTAAAACTGAAAAGCTATAGAATTTTCATTAATACAAAATGTGATTCGTTTTATTACTATTGAACATAAAACTTTCTAATGAAGATAATCGAGTTATTCCATTTGCATTTTATTTTGATTAAATAAATGAAATGACTTGATAAACAAATTTATATTATTAATAAAGAATAAATTGTTATAAATTAAAACAAATTTCTTTACAAAATGATCTCCATTTGGAGTGTAACATAATCGTGTTAGTATTATGAAACTGCAATGAAACTATGGTTATAATTTTTTGCTGTAAAATTTATATAGGTTGATCCAAAGTAATTGATGATAACTACGGAACTTGTAGTTTCATGAATTATCAATGAATTTCAATTATTTTTTTTAATTAATTATACAAATAGAAAACTATACTTTGCAACACATTCAAAATGACCGCCTTTATAAAATATAATTTTCTATTTGTTATTAAATAATAAAAAACAAATAATAAACTACGTCAATAATTCATGAAGTTACAAACTGTGAAATTATTACCGGTTATTTTGAATTATCCTTATATAAATATTTATTGATAAAAATGAGAAATTAAAAAATTGTCTTGGTATAAAGTTAATTACTGTTGATAATGTAAAAAAAAAGATGAAAAAAATTTCTATTTCAAGTCTAATCAGACTCAGATCTAACATAACTATTAAATTATTTGTTTATATTTATTGCATTAAATTTTATACATTTTTTGGTGTCATTTTAATATCTCCTATGTAAATAATCATGATACACAATGCATATTATACTACAGTTATGCTAATATATTAAATAGTGTACTCCACAAATAATTCTTTTTATACTGCTTATACAAAGTGTAAGAAGAAGGATAGTTTATTAAAGTGAGAGGAAGAATTTTATTGAATAAAATATGTTAAAATTATAATTAAATTCATGTTATTTCCATAATACATAAGCGCAGAAGATATGGGATTATGGTTCAGTTTCAAGAATATGTTATTGATATTACTTAATTAGTACTTGTAATGTTTAAACAAACGCGTTATTGTGTAAACAATTATATAAACCTGATTATTATAAATTATTTATTAACGGTACACATACATACCTAACATGAAAGTAAAGTAATCTAAAAAATTGTTTACTTAAATGTATGAGTATGGACTAAAAAAATTTGTGATATTGATTCTTTGAAATTCAACGGTAGACTGACTTGTTAGCTGTTAAAATTGTTCAAAACTCTAGATTTTTGTTATAGTTTATATCATCAGTTAGCGGCGATGCCAAGTTTAAATTCGCATTTAATGAAATTTTAAATTATAAATATTTTTATGATCATCTCTTATATTAATAATTATACAATATTTAAACAGTTATATAAATTCAATTATTATAAATTATTTTAGTACAATTATTAATTATTAATATATCAGATAACAACAATAATATATATATATATATATATATATATATATATATATATATATATATATATCTTTTTATTATTATTATAAAGATTAAGTACTTCTATCAAATATTTAACATTATTATCTTTTGCATATTTATTATGCTTCATATAATTTCGTATTTCTATTACATTGTAAAAAGATTGAATTGAAAATAATTTATATTACTTAATATCTTTTATTAATTACATGTAATTGTAAATGAAAATTAATAGTAAAATTCTATACAAATTTTACTATCTATTAATAATTATTCTTCTTTTTTATTTATATCAATATTATAATATTGTTTATAATATTTAAGAATTCTGATAGATTAATATTCATAAAATAGAGAATACATTACATTTAGGTAAGAGACAGAATTCAATGATTTTATTTATATATTAACAGATAATTAATAGCAATCACGGATATTCTCTAATATAAGTATTATTTATTAAACATATTTTTTGTTCATATAATTTAATAGTATAAATTTTTAATATTTAGAAATTCAGGGTATTCTTTGATCTCTCTAGAATGATAAAATAACAAAAATTGATAAAAAAATATTTATTCCGTCGTTAAGCTATAATTCTGAAATTTTTTGAATAATTTGTAAAATAATCTCTTTTTTATCTGGATTATTCTGATTTTTTTTAATATGATGATATTTCTTGAAATTTTCCAATTTCTTTAATCCGACTATTATTTTCTAAGAGCTTTTTGTTAGGATGCAGTTAGAATTCGCAATTTCTTGCGTATTTTCTTGTTACAACAAGCCCATTACAACTATTACTGCATCATATATAAGATGCACATCGTATAATTCAGAAAATATGTACTAGTTTATTGTAATCCCAAAGAAAATAAGTCAAATGTCAGAATCAATATATATATATATATATATATATATATATATATATATATATATAAATATATATATATATATTACATTATGTATATGTTATATTATATATACATGTTAATTATTAGCCAAATATTTTGACGAACATTAAGTTTTAGTGATAGAAACATATAACAACTTGGAGTTCGCGTTGAGGTAAAAAGAGTGCTTGGATAATAAAAATGACGCTATCTATTTACTTTTCATGAATTTTCGTTACATTGTATCATTCTAAAGTTTTTTTTTATATATATGTCATTATTGTATAATATTAAAAGAGAAATTCTTATATATTTGCCAATTTAACCTTGAAAGCGGGCTTAAGGATTTTGATGTATTGGATTGAATCTACTATTTTTGGATGCGAGAAAGCGAATTAGGGAAAACTCATTTAGAATGGTAAATAAGTAGATTAATTATAAATGATTTTATCATTATACATTGAAGTTATCATGGCGCGCTACGATACTTGCCTGATTTCATATGGCTGTCTTAGCGATAGACATAATTTTGATTAAAACTTATCCAATTACAAGATAGATGTCTGGTGGATGCTTTGGTGGATGATGGATGCTTTAGGAAATGTCGAAATTTTCATTTTAAGGGTAATACATATAACTAGACAGTTATATGTATTTAAAAAGAAATAGGTTTATGTTTACGTGTAGAACAATTACGTTAGCATACTACGTAGTTTTCTTAATTAGTAGGCTTCTTGAAAAGTTGAGAAATATTGGTTTGATTTAGTAAGTAGATTTAGTAATTAATTTCGTGCATATGCATATGTATGCAGGATGTATCGATATGTATACGTGCCATAAAAGAGATATCTATATGTTATGTGTATGTGTATGCATATGTATATGTATAAATACATAAATATTTATACATGTACATATGTATATGTATGTGTATTTAAGCACATATGTATATATATATATATATATATATATATGTATTTATGCATATACGTATATAAAAATCGTATATAAGATGAAATACAATCGAGAGCGATTAATTAATTAAAAATTATTAATTAAAACATCGGTAATAGATGAAAAAACCATCGATATCACGAAAATATAAGCAGAAAATTTGAAACAAAAAACATCTCCAAGGGACGCCGATTTTATTTTCGCAGATATATTTTAAATGAGTCAATGCTACGACTTGCGAACATTCACACATGGAAATCACATTTCCTGCAATTGATTGATATGTAAAATAAGGGTGTATATTAAAAAAGTTACAGTATAATTACTTGTAATTAAAAAGACAATGAATCTCTAATATAATTGGTATTACAAAATAATTCAAAATGGCAATGTCGTCAGCCTGCGTACAAGGAGCATATGCGTAGTATATCCTCTGTCCACTACAAAATCTATCCTCTACAAAACTTCTAATTTTTCGATCTATGAAAATTTCCAAACATGATAACAATATGATATACAAACTGAAAAACTATCTAAATGAACACTTTGTTAACCAAAAGAATGAAAATTAATCATTACAATGCAATACCTATAAAAATAAAACTTAAAAACATGAAAAAAAGATTGTTAGGAAAATTTCCATATTTGAATTTCCACGCAAATATTTTTTATTTGTCACAGCTTGTTTCAATATCGATTGGAAATCATTTACTTGGAAATCGATTAATATATTGAAAGATGCTTTATGTTAGAAAATATATATTAATTATCTGTAATTAAAGTGACGACGAAACTTCGTTATATCTCTAATAGTTAATTGATTAATTCAAAGATTTTCAAAACAAGCTTTTGTTTACGTGGAAATTATTCTTAAAAAGTATTTATTTGAAGATATGATTTTTACAAAAAAAATAATAGTTTTCAACAAACTGGAAAGATGATCTTGCATAAAAACTTTTATTTTTTATGAATGGACTTTTAATCATTATAATCGGGCAAAAATTTTTGCAAACGCATAGGAAGTGAACACTCTTAATGGAGTGAGAGAAAAATAGTATTAAAATATAGATAATAGTTTAAAATTTCTCTGATTAATTGCGGAAACATTACTTGCCAAATAATTTCCAGTCTTCGTCAACCAATAAAATAAAAAGTAATCGAGCGCGATATTTTGTTACATATATATGTGCGTATGTGTATGTGTGTTACGTATACATTGTATTATTTGATGAATTCAAGAAGTACCGGGAAAAGTACGATCGAAGGATCGTCCTTGGTACGACTTTTCCCTCCCTTCTTTACTTTCGCTTACGTAGTGCTCGTTTATGTAAACAGCTTTTTAGACGTGTCTAGACTTGCTCTTGCCTCGTTAATTCCGGTTCGTCTAGCTTCTCATTTACGTAATATTTTATAAGTTGATTTAATCATTTACGATTTATTAATCCTATTTTATATCATATTAGATTTCAATATATTTATATGGTCAATACGCAAATCACATTTATATATTATGTTTATACAGATATTATATGTACATATACATTTACATACATAAATACACTTAATTTTATTTTATATTAATGATATTTTTTATTGAATTGAATCTTGTTTAGATTTTGTTCATTGTATTCAACTTTTCTGTCGACTTGGATACATTCGATAGTAACTTTAATGTATTTTTTTCTGTTGTTCTTTATATGCAGTATATATAAATAAGGACGTTTTCATTAGATTTCAACTGATATATAAAAAACTAGATATTAATATTAACAAACTGCATATTGAATACGTGCACCATAAAAACACATTATATATATATATATATTTAATTAATAATAATAATAATATATATATAATTCTATATATATATATATATATAGAATTATATATATATATATATATATATATATATATATATATATATAATTCTATATTAATAATGATTTTGATTTTTGTCTGGTTCTTATGCATTCTGTACAACTGATCTGCTGACTTGGAGACATTCGATAGTTGTCATGTACTTTCTTCTACTGCTCTTCATATATAGTGTAAACGAATAAGTTTCTCTTCAAGAAATTTTATTTATATTTTAGTAAATATATAAGAAGCTAGATATTAATAATATTGAACTGCATAATGAATACGCAGATTATATATACACATTATATATGTATGCACACTCATTATATATACACATATTTATATATATACATACATTAAATTTTATTTTTATTCAAGAATATTAATAATATTCTTTAATTTATTTAGATTATTATTCATCATATTCTATTAATTTATGAATTTCTACATATTCGATAGTAACTATCACATATTTTCTGCTGCTCTTCACAGTATATACAAATATATTTTATCTTTAAAAAATTTTAATTAAATTACAAAAATTAGATATTAATTCTAATAAATAATCTTTTTGTATTATACGATTTGATGCATTCTATTGAAATTTTATTATCAATTTATATGTAATGCTGTATTATACTTAGAACTTTTATTCTATAACGTTTTCTATTTCTTTTAATAAATTCAAAAATGAATCTCCATACATAGCAATCTCCATGTGACGAGATCTGGAAATCAGTATTGCATACGTTTATGTATTTTATATCATACAACGTATGTACTGCTGGGGCAATGGCTGACATTCGATGCATTAGAAAATTTTTTCATACGTTAATAAATATTTTATAATAAATATTACTTTAATCAGTTTTATTTAATGGATCTTCAATCGTTAATCGTGTGCAATGCCATCTTAGAGTCAGTGTTAATAAATATTTTATATGAATATTAGAAAGCATATAGAGCAATAAAAAATAAACGTTAAATTAAATTAGAATAACATTTCATTTTCTTTTTGTTTTAAAAATAAAATAAAATCGTGAATCAGAGTCAGCGTTATTGGTTGAATAGAATTTTTCATCAATATTTTCCAGTCACTAAGAAAACAAGAACTTACGCCATATTCTTGTTAAAATCATTTGTTCGTCGCGTTGTTAGAATCATTAACATATTATCTGTCAATTCGATAAAAGAGGATTGCGTTGCGATACATATTGTTATGACAGAAAATGTGAATTTAAAAATTCTACCTCTGCATCGTTATCAGCGGATATAAAGTTTCATCTGGATACAATTACATCTAAGTATTTTTTTTTATTCTAATCATTACTTTAAGCTCATTGTTCAAATGGTATGTTTTAATCATTTTCATTCGTTTAATATATTTTTTTGATATATAACATAGAATTAATATCTTGTATCTCTTTAATTACAGATTAATCAACGATTCATCGATTTAACAGTTCAACAATAATTTCAACATATTTTACAACAAAATTCGACCTATTAGGAGGGAGATGAATGTTTTGGAGCAATTGCAGAATTTCTTATGTAATAAGTGGAAAATTTTAAATTCTTCTGGTGTCCATCATGAGAATAAATGATCTATATCGGTACGGGTAATTGATTATATTCGTAAATATTTCATCCCAAATGAGCAAGAGTGAATAAGGTTTTGATTAAGATTTCAGTCATAAAATATGTGTAGTTTTTCCTTTTATTATGAATTTTTTATTATTGTATATCAGGCCAGGATCTTCTTGTTTTATCGTGTCGAGTCGTTTGATTAACAATGCGATTAATTAGTACTTTTTTCTCTCTTTTAACGTATTCGTTCGTGTTATTAATAGTGAAATCAGGCATTCATTTATGCGATTTCGTGAATAGAAAAAACACATGATGTATTTTTTTAAATAAATAAATATCCTATATATCTAATTTATATTATTTTATATATATTAATTATATATATATGTATTAATTAATATCATTTTGTATAATAGCATATTTTTGTGGAAATTTAGAAATAGTTGTATATTATTAGTATGTACATATACTGGTATGTACTAATATTTTCTAATAGTTTTACTAATAGTTTTAATTATATATGCAATAATCATCAGCTTTGACAGTTGGTTATAGCAAAACAGTATGTATACCTAATATATTAGAATAATACAAGTTTGAGTTAGGATGTCAGAGGTGCCCCGAGGTATATTCCATAGTGAAGATGTTTGCACCTTGCTGGTGTGCATGCTTTGTTTTTTGTAAACATAGGGATATAGATAAGTTCGTAGCATACCTTTCCTGAGGGATTGTTATTTTAAGTAAATAGATACGGATCGGATAAAACGCAGGATGTGATTCATATTGAGGAATGAGAAGTCCCGTCTTCGGGGATTGTCAAGTTTCAAAGAATCTTTCAGTATGTCTGTTCTTTTAATTTTTTGCAGCTCTTTTTCATTACCTGATATATATATATATATATATATATATATATATATATCAGTATCAAACAGCTCGAAAAATTTTCTGCTTAATAAGAACATTAGATATATTCCATATCTTTTAAACTTCGCTAAAAGGTTTTAAAATTGTTCGGTACTTAGTTATATAAGCATATAAACACTTGAACTTTATGATTCATAGAATATATTTATAATATATATTTTTTATCATTTATTTTTTTCATTTTCTAAGAACTACAAGTTAATCTTTAAGAGCTTAAGTTAATTTTAGTTTGTAATCGATCAGAATGAATATTATTTGCTAGAGCATTTAACTAAATTTGTCTGTGTAAGTGTATACGGTTGATGAATTCTTTGAGTCCATCAATTATCCGTAGGCTAGGATAGCTTAACGGGATAAATCAAATATTTTATATGAATTTTTTACTTTTATTTTATTTTAAATAAATGAAAAAATAAATAAATAAAAATCATTAAAGAGAAAATCGAGGCTCATAAAAGTCGGATTTTGTATTGCTTTCATAAAGTCAAGTAATTGTATTTTTCTTATTATATTAAAGTCGAGTACTTGCATTTTTTTTCTTAAAATAAAATAGAATCTTGCCTTAGATCTTTAATTAGAAAATTATAACGACGTTCGTTAAATTTAAAAAAATAAAATGCAAGAGAGGAGTTTGCAATTATATTTTTTTTTTATTCGTTTGAAATATTGAAGAAATTTATAATTAATTTACACAGAGTTGATTTCTAAAAAAATATTATCTAAATTAACAAGATTCGATTCTATTCTTCGTTGGTTGTTATTTTCATATGCATATGGATGTGCATATATGTGTATACGTAAAATAATCGTTATTTTAATATATGTTTTATTTACAGAAATTAATAACGTAAATTTCTTATATCTACAGATTGCTGATTCATTAGATGAAATTTGATTAAATTATTTCTGTTGCGTTTCATATAATAAGGCGATATTTTCTTAATATTATACATTTTTATTATCAAATAATGTTTAATGAGATACACAATTTTTCTATAACGTATATAAACTATGCTTATAGTATTGACTTCTGTACGTTATTTATACCTGAGTTAATATTTATATCTAAATAAATAATATAATATATATATATATATATTATTTACATACCGTTTGTATATAATAACATAATATAATATTTTAGTATTGTATTGATTAATATTAATATTAAATATATGTAAAGTATATTGGATTGGTAAATAAATTATGTTGGAATTTTGTATCTAAATAAATAATGATAAGGAATATATTATATATAATATTATTATTTATATTTTAAGTAACAAATTTATATTTTAAAACATAGATTGCTACAGATTATGCTCGAATGGTTGATCAAATTGCAGTCGATGCATATTTGATAATATCGATAAGACTTTTTTATCGACATTTTATTCTCTAATAATAGTATGCTTCGTTGATAAGTTATCTAATAATTCATTTAGAATATAATAATCAATAAAAACTATAAAAATATACATGTTCATGATTTTGCAATATTAATCTTTATTATATATATATATATATATATATATATATATATATATATATATATACAAACTATAATTATTAATTACTATGAAGAAGTTAGATACATATGATAAAGCCAACAGGTACTCGATCGGTATTACAGTATATGTAGAAAAATAATCAATATTTTTTGATAAATTAATTTTCTTTCATTTTTTTTTTGTATGCATTTACTATAATTACACTTCAATTTTCACTTGCATTTGCATAAAAAATTATTTAATTTTTTGTATTAAAAGGAAGTAATTTCTATCTTTTCAAATAGATTTTGTTATTTTTCTTTAACAAATTCATTATATTAGCAATGTATTGTATAAAATAATCAGATATTTTTAGAAGAAAAGAAAAAGGAAGTTGGACTTACTACAATTAGTATCGTTTGTAGAGAATCTCGAGTAGATAGTAAGAAAAGGTTGTGGTAGAGCGACTATTACTGAATGGAAATTGGAAATCCAGAATCTTTATCTTCTGTTCAACATAACGCATCGCTAAGTAGAAGATTTAAAAGGATTCGAGATGTTTTTAGCTTGGCGAATTGATTTCGTAGCGTTATACATCGAACAGAGAAAGAAACTATCACGGTTACGTTTGTTTCTTTTCCTCGGTACTCAAAAATATCATTATTCAGTATCTCTTTTGTTATGTGTATTCCTTGCATCATTATACTGCACTAATCTTATACCATGTATTTTGCGATTACCGTGCACTTACCCTGCGCTTACTTTGTGTTTACTCTGTGCTTACTTTGTGCTTAATAAACGCTTAATCTGCGCTTACGTTTCGTTATTTTGCGCTTATTCTGCGCTTATTATATAGCATCTATTCAGCGCTTACATTATACTATTATTCTGGACCAATCTTATATCATGTATACTTATTCTAAGAATATGAAGCCTCTTTTACAGATCTTCCCAGTATATGTTATACTACTTATTATATATATATATATATATATATATATATATATATATATATATATATAGCTTAAGATATGTATATCGTAAGATATATCTATGTATATCGTAAAACATGATTTTTTTTAATTAAATATAATTGCAATTTTAAGTAAATATAAAATGACATATATAGATATAGATAAATAGAGTTAAGGTAATCACGATTTCAATCGAAATTTCATATTTCATTTTGCATAAATAAAATAAAATATATATGATTATATCATTACACTTATATTGTGTCTATGGATCTAAGAAAAGACAGAATAATAATAATAATTATATATATACATATAGATTATAAATAAAGATTCAACATTAAACAGTAAACATTAAAAATTACGCATTAAACATTAAATATTAAACATTATGCATCAAACACGGATCAAAAATCATAAATCACAAGTCACAAATTACGGATTCCGGATCACGGATCATAAACCATAGATCATAGATCATGATGGTTGGACGGATGGATGGGTGCATGGATGCATGAATGTAAATAAGTTTCGTAAATCTATAATTATATTTCTACAAGTGTATATATATCTACTATCTGTTCTCGAAATTTTTGAGTAGTGTCTACGGGTATTTCATAAACAATTGATTATAAATATCCCCATAAATAAAAAATATAATGGGAATAAACCAAAGAACGTGCTTGCTAGCGACATAGATAGTTCGGATTCATAAATACCCTTGTTAGATTAGAAATGATTTTTTCAACAAATTTATTTTTGTCTTACATCATCGAATTTATATCAACGTCATCCACAAAACCGCATAGGGAAACTTAAGTGGTAGCGTTTAAAAACAATGAAGGTAGTATTGATTTTTTAATTGAAACAGGAAAAAGGAAAAGATAATATTTATACAATTTTTATTTTTATAATTTGATCGTGCACTAATTTTTTATTTAAAGCATTTTTTGATCATACCATAGGAAATGTCTGAAAAATTGTAGCGATTGTTACGCGCGCAACGCCATGGTATAAATATTTTCTTGATGTTTTCATACCAATATTTATAGCCAATCATAATATTAACATATATAAATCCCCAAAAATACATCACAATTGTTCTCTTTCTTTCGAATCATCATTACACACACTTTCATTGTGGTGCATACATTTATCGAAGGAGAAAAGTGAGTCCTTCTTTTTTCTTTCTATTATTTTTTTTTCAAAAACGTTCCTATGTTCGAACGATTGTCAGCTACAATCTCGAAGAAGCTTGAAGAGGAAGAGGAAAGATGAGGAAGAAGAGAAGTCTGGGCCGAGGAGAAGTGCAGCAAAAACTGAGGCAGACTCGTGGGTAGCGAAACGTGATCAAAAAGTAGGGCAACCCGCGGTTGTGCCGGTGGTGGCAGTCGATCCATGGAAGGGATGGGGGAGGGAAAAGGGGAACAAGAGAGTCGTGTCGTGGATGAGAGGGTAGCTGAGAGAGCAAATGAGAGAAAGAAAGAAAAAGTGAGAAAGATAGAGAAAGAAAGGAAGAGAGAAAGATAGGGAAAGAAAGGGAGTGAGAAAGATAGAGAAAGAAAGGAAGAGAGAAAGATAGGGAAAGAAAGGGAGTGAGAAAGATAGATAGATAAATAAATAGAGAGACAGAGAGAGAGAGAGAAAGTGAGTGAGTGAGTGAGTGAGTAAGAGGGAGAGAGAGATAGTGAGAGCTCATCGATCCTGCTACCTGAGGGGGTGTAAGGTCGTTACACTCTCGTTTCTCTAGCTATGTACGAGGTGATTTGATGTCGCGTAGTTGTCCTTTGTATTATTTTTATTGATGGGTACGTCCTCGCCTCTCTTTTCGACATAACCATAAAGTCTCGGGGTAAAGGGAAAGACACCTGCGACCCTCACAAATGCAACGCTCTAATTTCGCGACCTAGCGCATCAACCTATCTACGTTCATCTTTTCTCTCTTTCTCTCTTTCTCTATTTCTTTCTTTCTTTCTTCCTCTCTCTTTCTCTATTTCTTTCTTTCTTTCTTCCTCTCTCTTTCTCTTTCTCTATTTCTTTCTTTCTTTCTTCCTCTCTCTCTCTCTCTCTCTCTCTCTCTCTCTCTCTCTTCCTTTTTCTCTCTCGCTCTTTTTTTTACCTTTTCTAACTTCTCGTTCTACGATATATGTACAACTCTTGATATCGATACGAAGACACCGATGAAAGAAGGAAGGGTCGCGGCCTCGTTTTTAGCGATCTTACACCGAACGAACGCGTACGAACGTGTACCAACGATCGTCTTGAATCTTATCGAACTTCAACGATGTTTCGAGTGATCGCGACGATATGCTCGAGAGGTATATATATGTATCTTGTGTGAGACTGGGATAGAAAAGTTTTCTTCACATGATTAAAATAGTCTTCTTCTTTTCTTTTCTCTCTTCCTCTCTCTCATTTTCTTATATAAATTTGATAAATTTGATAGAAGAAATACTTATTCACGTATAAAAAAAAAAGGAATATTCTTTCTCTACTCGTAATAATCTATGAGTGCGTATTATTAGTATGATAGCGGATGATTTCAATAGTGCAACGTCTATAATTATCTATTGAAATCTTTCTAATTTTTTTTCTTTTTTTCTTTTTTGCAACACAATTCCCAGCAATTCGCAATTTTGTACAGGCTATTGTTAAATGATTGGCCGATAGAGAGATATAGATTTCTGCAAGATCATCGAGCCTTTTGTTTTAGATATTACGCTTTGCGAATTCTATTGTTTCTTTCAGCATTATATTGTCGTTATCAAAACAATCATAGTCTCTCAGATCATTGAAATCTGTTTAAGATAATTACCAAACGATTGTTATTTTTCTTATCACGTGACAATTGTGTTAAGATGATTACTGTAATATTTGACTTATTGTCAGATTGCATTGCTTGGATAATGATTACGCGTGTCCTGAATTTCAATGTTTACGGACGAAGGGTCGAAAGTTCGCAACGAATATCTTTGCATCGATTCGATGGAAATCGATATTTCGTCTCTTTGAAAAACTCAATATTTGTTTATACCTTTGTTCTCGATTCGCCGAAGTAACTATGGATAAAATAAACGCTTTCGATTGTATATTATATTAACATTAATTAATTGACAAAAATGCTATTTCTGTGATAATTTATCGACTAAGTTTATATCTATTAATGAATATCGTTTTTCGCATACCGCACGCACATCGCGGACAATAACGAGCAAGAAGAATTTCTTTGGCAATCTTATTTACCGATATCAATGAATCTCGATCGGAAAAATATCGAATACCTAATATCGAAAAATTGTATCGGCACTTTTAAATTAATTAGGGATATTTTTGATAAAATATCGAAATTAATGAAATCGCATAATCAATTCTCGTTTCTCGAAAATGCAATTTCAAATGCTCTTTATATTAACGTTCAAACATAATCAATCGAAAAGAATAGAGAAATAGGGAGGTTATTCATCTCGGAAGAGAATTCATTGAAAATACTGTCGTTTGTATATCTATACGCTAAACGACACCGTTTAATTTAGTTTTCAATCAATGCTTTCCTTGTCGTCCGTTTGCTCTTTATTTTCGATAAAGGGAAATTGTGAAAAAGGAAAATTTATTTCACAAAAGGTTTCGATTGTTTTCTTTTTATTGGGTGCACTTTAATTTGATCGTGCCAAATCAAGCATACAGGAAAAATTATGACGTACTACATATATGCATGTATTAACCTAAAAATAAAGTCGAAAATTTCTAAATAATATTAAAAATCGATTACATTTTTTTTCGAAATTATTTAAGCCTAAATATTTAATTTTTAAACTGTGAAAATCAAGCTAGGCCTTATAGTTTTAAATAAGCCAAAAAAGTTTTTAAAAAAGAATAATTCATTTTTAAATTCATCTGAGATCTTTGAATCCACTTTTTTATTGTCAGGATCGATCAATCTCGACGATTAACATTCACGCAACTTTTCATTTCTATTTTACTTCTATTTCAATATATTTAATTAAATCTTCAAATTTCTAATCGTATTTTTAGAAATTTACACGAGTACGTCTATATATATTCAGCTATAATTAAAGATAGAAAGGAAATAAAGAAAATATCAAATTATCATATCATCTCGCGTGACAACAATTTAGACAATTTCAGGAGGAATTAAAATTCCGTTAAAGAGAACTCTAAAAGCGTCGAGTTGGCCCTAATACCTTTTATAGTCGCTCGTGTACCATGTCCGGTGCACGAAAGGCTAGAGAATTCGCGAGGTACCCCGTCCCTTGGCACACGTTGAAATCCTCTTGTTCTCTTTCAACGCGTCCTATCCGTGAGACCGATGAGTGTTAGTGGTGCGGTCGCGTACCAGCTCCCGAAGAGAGTCATGAAGAGAGAAAGAAAGACAGATATAGAGTGAAAGAGAAAGAGAGAGAGAGAGAGGGAGAAAAAGAGAAGGAGAGAGAAAGAGAGAAAGAGCTAGACTCCCGGACGCTTCGACTCCGAGTAGGCCTGCCTGGCTGCCTGCCACCCTACCTGCTGCCAGGTCGATAAGTCGTCCACCCCTTCAAAAGGAGAAAGGGAAATAGAGAGAGAGAGAGAGAGAGAGAGAGAGAGAGAGAGAGAGAGAAAGAGAGAGAGGGAGAGAGAGAGAGAGAGAGACAGAGTGCAGGTCGAGTACAATGTATCCATGAGTACAGTACGATTACGGAAAGCACGACATCGGCAATGCGGTAACCGTTTACTAGTCTCACTAGAAAGGGATGTTATCGACTAAGGCAAGACCTGCTTCGGTCTTAACCACAGAATTAGATCGAGGGCTCACGAGAAAATCAGGATCGAAGACTTAAAAAAGGTTGTAAATTTCGAGAGAAACACAAAGAGATTGTCTTTTTGGTCTTGTATGTTCTCGTTTTTACGTCTTTACGATATTTCAATTGTAATTTGTATTTAGTCATTTTATTGAGGATGATTTTTGTTAACATGGTAGTTTTTTTTTTTCTTTATTATTTATTTATATTTTTTTTTATCATGCAATCATCTATATCGATAAATCAATCGATATGATGATATTTAAATGAAATCAATGGAAGTGAGTTAATTCATCATCAAGATTGAACTGTCTCATTTCTTTTTTACAAATCCAGAGCTTCTTTTTTCTCATAATACGTAATATTTTATTTTGAATAAAAATAATTTCTTTTTTTTTCTTTTCTTTTTATATATTTACGTTTGCTTACACGCTGATCGAAAATTTTTTTTAGTTAACACGTAAACCGTTTTATAATGTTTGAAACTTTAATGAAAGCAGAACGATCGATCGAATCTTAAAATGTCCTATCGAAATTCACCAAAGTCGTGGCGTTAACCGCGAACTTAAGTGGAACGCCGACCTGGATTGAGTGTTCAAATTGACCGATACTTCTCGTTCGCTTGGTTACTCTACCTCGAAATCGTTTATCGCGTGCGAGTCACGTTGACTGCGACAAGTTCGTTACACGGAATAAGCTCACGGCCCCATTCTCGAAGATGCCAGGATGATTAGGTTGTTCAACCTCACTAGGCTCGGCGCTTTTCTAATAATCGTTTGGTTGTGTTCGATTAACCCGGGCGATCGATTCGAAGGGATTATTCTTGTAGCTACTTCGGTCGGTCAGTCGGTTATTTCTAATGTTTCAACGAACCCATTTTTCATTCTTCGAATGATCATCATACCTAGATCATCATACCTAATTTTAATTTCTTTCGTCTCATAACTCTTTTCGATTGAAATATTAAAATAGCTATTGGAAAGATTTGTTGGGTCAATGTATCCCGAGAATTATTTTGCGATAAGAGAACGAAACTAGAATCGATCCATCATCCTAATCGACACTTTTTTCTCTTTTCTTTTCTTTTCTTTTCTTTTTTTTCTGTTTTGGAACGAATACAAACACAACCTCAAAATGTGTTCTGTTGTAATTGATTGCATGTTACATTTATGAATAGATAGGGGAGAGAGAGAGAGAGAGAGAGAGAGAGAGAGAGAGAGAGAGAGAGAGAGAGAGAGAGAGAGAGAGAGAGAGAGAGAGAAAGCGAAATAGAAAGATAGTGGTCGGAGTATAATAAGACTCATTTGGAAGTTAAACGCGAAGGCAAGGATGAAAAGAAAAGTTCTCGTCTGGTTTCATGATTTCCAATTAGGAGGACCGTGGAAAACTGTTATAACGATGAACTACTAGTAACATTCTTCGACATGATCCTAATTAATAAAGGATCCTATGGACCTTTTGTACGGAAAAACTCGTACGGAAAAATTCATCGAAGCGAATGCGAAGTTTGCCTGCCAACTTGAACTCGTTGAATCCCTACGAATTTACAAGTGGAAATGAGATAGGTATATATATATATATATATATATATATATATATATATATATATTTATATAAAGGACAGTGGTGGTGGTCTTGGTGGTGTCATGAAATCATAAATGATAAGAACGATAGAGTATGAGGGTAAGTTTGAAAGCGGGAAAATTAGATCGGTACGTTGAAATTTGCCTCGCTTTTTTTTCTCTTCGAAAGTTCGATCGCTCGAATTACGAATTTATTCGGTTGAATTTTTCTTCGATGTTCTATAGAAAGAAAGAGATAAAGAGATAAAGAGATAAAGAGAGATAGAAAGAGAGAGAGAGAAAGAGAGAGAGAGAGAGAGAGAGAGAGAGAGAGATAAAAATGGCTCCATAGATTTAGTAATGAAATTTGGATAAAGAATAGACCAAGTTTCGAGTTTCTCCCTTTTCTATTTCTTTCTCTCTTTCTTCTGGTTTGTTTGTTTATTTGTTTTTTTCTTCCTTTAGCTTAGAAAAAGTTATTTTGATGGAGAAATGTCGAGGATGTTTGTTATGCTACGTTCTCTCTCTCTCTCTCTCTTTCTCGGATGTCCCTTTGATGTTGAAAATTTCAGTTGGAATATACGATGCAGTTATATGAGAACGTAATAACGATAATGGCTTTCCAGATCGTTGAAAAGATTTAACCTCGGTGTGCAATTTCTACTCTATGTTGAAGTGCAACCAGAAGAAAGGTAGGAGGAAACAGCATGAAGAAATTGTTGTTCTGGATAGGAAGAGCATAACAAAACGGAAGGGTTTGACAAAAAGAAAAGGAAAGAGAAAAAGAGAAAAAAGACAGAGAGAAAGAGAGAGAGAAAGGGAAAAAAGATAAAGAAAACTGATCTGTTGAACACATGCATTTTACAAAACTTCGTTACAAGAAGCGTGCGAGACACATTTGAAAACTATTTACCACATAGTAATCATGATAATAATCATGCCATCCTTTCGTATCAACTTAATCCTCGATATCCTTGTTAAATTCTCTTTTTATCGTAAGATACAAATGCAATAATTCCTACTGAACGAGGAAACATCACATGAATCATAATTTTCAAATTCGTAAAAAAAAATTTTCCCACGATAATTAAAAGAAAACATGTATAACTTAAACGTATAAACATTTTATTTCTGATTTTTCTCATTAATCGACTTTCATACCTGTAACTTTTCGTAAAGTTAATTACCCCGTTTTTATGTAAATAAGAGTTTAATGTAAATATTTTGTTTGCTTTTAGGAAAACTTGAACATATTTAAAATGCGATACTTCATGTTATTTGTTTTTCTTCTTAGAAAAAAGAAAAAAAAAAAAGAAGCTCGTTTATTTTTCGATGGTTTCTTCTTTGAATAATTCATAAAGTTTTTGTATAAGCGTATATTCAACCTATGGACTACCCTTTTGCTTATCGCTTTAAAAACAGGATCATATGTATATTTTTGGAGGCCTTCGGTACAAAGTTACAATTAAAACAAATCTATTTCAGTTAATCTAATTCGTACGCTTTTCTTTTGTGGTTTACTTTTTTTCTTGATTATGATTTTAGCAAATGTATTAAGTATACTAAGCTATTTATTTTTTATACTGCTGTTTGCGAGGATTAAAATTTTAAAATGCTGTCCAGAAAGAGATCTTAGCTTGCTCTCCTAATGCGCCTTATGATAAATACGATTCTTAGTTTAGTAATTATTAAGAAGTTAATAAATAAAAAGAGAAATACAAATTTCGAAAGACTATTTTAACTTAAGAGGAAGAGAAAGAGAAAAAGAGAGAGAGAGAGAGAGAGATGACAAGATTATTAGTAAGTTTTTTTTAAATTAGCAATCTAAGGGAATGTTTAGAAGTTTCATTAAGAGAAACATTTATATGATGTGTGTATGTGTGTGTGTGTGTGTGTGTGTGTGTGTGTATGTGTGTGAATGTAATTTTTTTCGAGTAAAAATTATTAAGAAAAGCTAAAAAGTGTCGTTAAATTCCTTTGCCTTTCATACTACTACTCCGTGTTTCTTCATTAATTTAACGTTCTTTTGAAATAAAGTGAGAGAAGAAATGGTATATATGTATATATACTTTATAGAATGTAGTTTAAAAAGAGTAGAAAACGCTTCGTTTCTTTTTTCTTCTTCGATATTCTAGAGCAATGGAAGAGCACTTTGCTCTCTTCGTTTCTTGGTAACACATACTCGAAACATTATGCTATCGATTGTGATGAAACCTTTCTTTTACCGAACACACACTATTTGTACGACATTCTATCTGAATAACCCGTTGACTGGCCATTTTGTCGATGTTCTCCTTGGAAATTTTTCTTTTTAGTTTATTCGCACTACGTGGATACCATTTTTCCTACCTTCTCTAACGTTGTTTATAAACTTAACCACGAAGAAGTAAGTTATAAAAAAGCAAACAGTAAAACGGAGAAGATGAAACGGAAAAGGAAAATTGACCAGAGATACTTCAGAATGTGAATGAAATTTTCAATTCCAAAGAATAAACATAGGAACGATGAAAATCGTTTTTTCAAGAATGCTTTAAACGTACCTATATTCTTCGAAAAGTATGATTCCTTCTGATCGATATTACGGTATTAAAAGCTTAAGAACTATATATCTTTTTTTACTCATTCGTATTCGAAGGTTCTTTTAAAACGAGAATGAACGTTAAAAACGAGTGGCTACATTTAACTGAAAAATGTGATGTTTGAGATGGTAGGAACATTCGTTTGACCCTCCTTCATAGCTCTCCAGGGTCAAGTGTAAAAAGATCCAAGAGAAAGATTCTTGAACGAGGAGTTCCTTAAATCGATTTAATAAGAGAGATATTGGGACTTTTAGTGACATAAGTAAGTCTATTTGATGAAAGAGAGAGAGAGAGAGAGAGAGAGAGAGAGAAAGAGAAATTTTTTTTGAGAGAGGGAGAAATTTGATATTTGAAATATTAATATGAATATTTTAAAATAAATAAAATAGATACCTATTTCTTCCAAGAATAAAAAAAATGACAAAAAGTATTGAAAAAAAGGAATAAAAATATTCAAAAAAACTTTTTAAATAGATATTAACAAAAATAAGCATTAAATATATATCATTCTAATATATGTGACGAATTTAAAATAAAAATGTGACATTAACGAAAATGGAGATTAAAATTTATATAAAATATTGCTATCTTTGTGGATAAATTTTCGAAAAATGTGAGATAACATATATAAATCGATTTATTTTTATTTGCAATTAAAAGATGTAAATAAATATAATAAAATTGCTAAATTAAATAAAATAAACGAACAGATCGTTCTGTATTTAAATCAGCCTTTTCTCATAGATGATTGATGTTTTAACGATAAATCAGAATATATTCGTCTAGAAATTCCTTCTTTCAAAACCGATTAATTTAATCAAACCGAGATTAAATTTCATCTGAACCGAATAAAATATTACATAAACGCCTTATCATTTTCCGACATACATATGTATGTATGTATGAAATATTCTTGCATATCTCTCAGAAAGATTGAGATTGTATAAATACACATGTATATTAAACACATTTCTCAATCATCAAAATTGATAAAAAAAATAACTTGTAACTGATTTCACATCGAAGTGATCGAAAACGAACGTTTGTTAATCGACAAAGCTATAAAATGATAAAATGTATCATATTATTAACAAGTATAACGTACAATTTACATATACATACATATGTAACGAATTTTATTTGCAACAGAAAAAAAAGAAAATTCATTTATCCTGTGTACGTACATATGTATGTTATGCCTTAGGAATGTTCGTGTTGAATTACGAGAAACCTAAACATGATGAACATGTTCGTTTCCAATAGAAATAAAAAAAAGAAGAAAGGGAAAGGTAGTCGCATACTTTGACCAGTAAACACGAAGATATTCCTATTATACTGACGACCAATATGTTCGGTTCCCAACGATTTTCTCCCTCACTGGAAAATGAAAGATAGTCCACAAAAGCTCCCGATATTACGTCCAAAAACGGTTTACCTCCTCGAATACGTTCGTTTCTTTGATACAAGATTCGCCATTGACAAATGGAACATCGAAAGTATGCATTCTTTTTTCTTGTCTCTATGCTTTTCGTCTAAGTAAAAATCGTACATATATATGTTGCTTCTGAAACATTTACGTCATTCGTTTTCTTTAAATGGAGCTCGATAAGAGATATTCCGTATCGAACAAAAGTATTCCTTAGATTTTATTTTTACTTTACATTTTATATTATTAAAGGAAAAAAAAAAACAATTTTTCTTTTCTTATCATTCTCTCTACGGTCATTTATCTTATCGTTTATCGTGAAAATAAAATTTTATCTATAACGTAATATATAACATTTAGAAGTAAGATATAAAATTTTTCCTAGACGATTCAAAAATCAATTACCCTTTTTAAACTTGTAGTTAAACTCTATAGATTTATAGAAAAATATTGGCATAAAACATTTTTCATTAATGAACAACTATTTTGTCTATATTATAAGATTATTCTTAGCATGTTGAAATTCAACAAATTTTTTTGATGAGTTGATTAACAAACATGTTGTAATATCCTTTTTAATGTTAGAGTGATGAGAGTTAGGAAAAAAAGAAAAAATAAAAGAAAAAGAATTTAATGCTTGCGATAGAAAAATTATTTCCTGCGCTTTAACATTTTCGTTTCGAATTTCAAATTGCATAAGAAACTTCGAAACAGAAATTCTTAGAATAGTATATTTAGCGCTTTGCAAGAGAGAGAAAGAGAGAGAAAGAGAGAGAGAGAGAGAGAGAGAGAGAGAGAGAGAGAGAGAGAGAGAGAGAGAGAGAGACAGAGACAATATAAAATAACTTGGAAAGTCTACAAAACAAACATCGTTGAACAATAATTATTACTTTCATGATTTTAAGAATGCAAATTTCTTTAAAATAATTCCACATTGTCATTCATTAGCTATATACATATACATGCGTTTACTCAATAACAATCAATCTTATGCTCATTTTATATTTTTGTGATGTTTCGGATACTTAAACATACCCATCGTATAAAATTTATATATTTAATATATTATAACAAATATTTAAGTGTTATTATTCATAACGGTTTTATAGACATAATATTTGTCTATTATCTTTTATTTTTATCAAGTTTTTATTTATACGATTCATGATATCATCATGTGATTAAAAATCAGGAAGGTTCATCTAATTTTGTATAATATAATAGGGAGAGTAAATTATCATATTCTGTCACAGAGAAATAGCAATCAATAGAATTACGTGAAAACTAACCGAGATAGCGTTTATTAATCTTTTATATATTTTTCTTATTAATTGATTCTTATATAAAATTCTTTTACTTTTTATATAAATAGTATATTGAAAAATATAAAAATAAATTTCTTATTCTTCGATTCCTAATTTTCATTAAACTATTTCCTTCTCGAAATAACTTATTCATATAAAATTTTATTTCCTATATACATACATACATATATATATATATGTTATATTTCTCTAATTCTCTAATCATTATATATATATATATATATTATTTTTCTCTAATTAATTTACTCATAAAAATTATATAAAAACTTCTTGTGTGTGTGTGTATGTGTTTGTGAAATATACATAAAAATGAAAAAAAAATTAATAGATTCTATCATTAAATTCTAAGCTATATTTTTTTTTGTCTCGAGAGAAAAATTATTTGTTCTATCATTGTTTCTCTATTATTGTTTACATTTCAGTAACAATTTTCATTGTATCAAAAGACTCATCTCGAAGTAGACTTTTGACATAATTCAATTCATCTTCGACGTCTTAAGAAGGGTCCTAAATATTCATTTCACAGTTGACTGTACTTCATGATTAATATCGATCCTTTTATTTATCATGGATAAAACGCGTATATATTGTACGCGTAGTATATTGTGTTCGGATTAATTACTGTTATTTTATATGACAACGATTTCGAGTACATGATTGTTTAAATGGCGTCCGGCTAAAAACTATTAACTATTTTTACTTTCTCATGCCAACGATCTATATTTGGAAACGCCTATGGATTGTATAAGTTCTCTCTCTCTGTCTCTCCCTCTTCTTTCTCCTTCTCTCTTTTGCTTTCACGTTTTACCTTCATGAGAGACTAACACGCGAATACAGTCATTGACCCTCTTGTATTTCTAAGTATGATATTATAATACTTACCTGCATCAACGTTTTCATTCAAAGCGTATTACTTGTGAAATGTATGTGAAATAAAAAGTTAGAGAAAGAATACAACTATTGTAACAAACAAACATACCTCGTGCATTTTCTTAATAATAAGCTTGAATAAATTAATTCCATAGCATGTTCATATAAATTAAGTTAAATTAGTTCAATCGCATGCTCATTTAAATTCGAGAAAGCTGGCTATTAACTTTTTTTTTACAATTTTATTCCACTTAGCTTTTCATTTTGTGATAAAATTTTGTTATATAAACCAATTTTATGAAAAATCCGAATAACTAAGTGGAATATGACGAGGAAGGGGAATTGCTTTTCGTTAAAGACGAAAATTATTTTAGAGAGTTAAATACCTAAAGCTCCCAATCTTATGTACCCATCTTTAAGATTAATATTCTCAGGCGAAAATTCTTATGAAAAATAAATCACTTTACTGTCGACTTCGATAATCGACTGACATAAATAAAAATAAATTAATTGTTCCTTTAATTGTATATTCATTTAAATTCCAAAAGGTAGCGTTGACTTTCTATAAATTTATTTCACGTAGTTTATATTTTCAATACAGTATTGTTATATAAGTTAATTCTATGAAAAATTCTAATAACTAATAGTAAAAGTATGGGAGGTAACGGGAATCATCTTTATCTTAAAATAAGAATTATTTTAGAGAACTAGAGGGTCTTAATGTTCTCAATCTAATATATAGCCAATTCTGGGGTTAAAATCCCAAGGGAAAAATTCTTATAAAAAAAACTTTACTGCTAAACTCTCGATAATCGATTGGAATGAATGAAAATAAATTAATTGTTCGTTTAATCGCGCGTTCATTTAAATTCGAAAATATCCTATTAACTTTTTATGATTATATTCCATTTAGCTTTTTATTTCGGTTTAAGCTACTCGAAAATGGAAGAATATTTATACGAGTCGTTTCTTGCTTAAAAGAAATTTTCCTCATTTAAGTTTGAAAGAAACAAGTATGATTAAGATTTTAGCTGCTATTACTTTCATTCAAGAACTAATCTTCTTTTTTCTTTTCTCGCGTCGTTATATAAAACGTAATTACACTCGTGCGACTTTATAATGGTTTGCTGCATCATTTCGTAAATATTTGCTGCATTATTTCGTAACGTTTTCGAATTTCTTTCTAATGAAAGTTTGTTCGAAAAAAAAGAATTATTTATTTTTTTTATTTCTTTTTATTTAGTTTTTTTTTTATATAGTTACGATTATACGATTATGAAGTGCCAAGAAGAAAAAATAGAATATTTGTAACATGTGTTTTTGTTTGAATTTAATCAGGGCGTCAGGACAGCGGTAGCATATACGGATGGTATGTAATTGGCGATGACACGGCAAGAAAATGATTTTTTCATTTTAGGGAGGGAATTTTTGATATAAAGGATGTCTTGAGCTCAGGACGTACATATATACGTATGACTTTGACCTAGATGGTTTGAACGTTTTGACCCACAATGATCCATGTCAATCAACTATGCAGTCATAAACAATGCAGGAGAATACATCATTGATCTGTACTTTCATTTCTTTTGTGGAAAAAAATAAATTTTATAAACCGATGAAGAAAGAAACTTTACGAAATTATTTATCAATCTATTGCGTAGTTAAATATATGCATAAAAAGAAATTTAAAATTAATTTTTATTTCTTGATCTATGATAGATCGATTAACAAATATTCAATAACAATAGAATTTTTATTAACATTCTTGCTCAGTCTAATTGTGATTACTCTTTAATAAAAACGATAGAATAAAAGTGAATTAAAGTTAACTAAAAGATCATTGTTATATGACGTTAAAGGGGTATTCACTTAACTTTTTATAATCTAATTTTTTTCTTTCATGTTTAGAAATCTAAATTAGGTGGTGTGAAACCTTTAATATAATTATACCATACTAAATACTTAGCACATAATAACGTTCATATATGATGTATAATAATTAGTTTTTTTTAAATAAGAATGTATACGTATATATAAATGCGTAATTTCAAAATTACGTAGAGTGTTTTAATAAGAGTCATGGGAACATGATATTTATAAAAGTCAATAAATTAGCTTACCCCAAGAAAAATCGAATAAAATTTTGGCGACTGCATTTCGTGATAAGTACAATTAACTCGATATGTTTTCGATTATTTATCAAATCATTTCATGTTCTTTTATACAATATATTATGTAATAGTTATTGATGTAATGTGTTTCTCTATACTATCGTATAAGCTTTTGATCGCGTGTCGTGGAGCGTCGGGCAACCTGGCGCCCCTATGTACCAATTATGGTGTTCGTACATTGATATGGAAAAGCTAGGAAATTAATCGATAAACAGTTTTCAGATGCTGACGTATTTCCATATTACATTGATGTATTAAAAGTCAACGTTTGTTTTAAAAGGCAACATTTCGACATCCATACATTAATTCTGGAGATTCTGGAGATCGAATTTTGAAGATCGAAGAGATTATGACGAAGAAATGTATACGTCCTATATACATATAAGATTAGATATAATATTTCAGTATGAAGTTTTCTATTTTATTTCAAATTGTTAAATAACAAGCCCAGAGACTTGCTTTACGATCTAAGAAAAATGAGCCTTAAAATATCTCGAAAGATAGTAATTGATTTTTTTAAATCACTTAAAAATTTTTCGGTTATCTGCAAAATTTTGGCCTACTTCGTGTTACGATTTTTAATTTTCATTTATTTTTGTTGAAAACTATAATAATAACGATCGACATTATTTGTAAAGAAAATACGATACACAGAAAAATAAACCGAATTTAAAAACATGTTGCGAAGAAGTTTATACGTGCGTAAGTTTCGTGTAACTCGGTATGTAAATTTTCATAAACGATTCGAAATATAAATATAAATTAGTAGTTAAGTACGCAGAGTATCGGAGTAGATCGATATTCGATATAATTCGATAGACAGTAAATAAACGTTGGATATAACGCGAGTGAACGTAACTAAAAGTTCTTTACGTTTTCACGCACGAACGCGAAACGATCAAGCGCAACGAGCGCCAATAAGACGTGATCGTTTTACCGAAGAATATTTTCGAGAAAAATTCTAGATGGGATAGAGGATGGAGGGGGTGGGCGAGTTAGAGCAGAACGAAAAGAAAAGAAATAATCGTTGTTTTGTACGAGTTTCCAAACAAGCGACGTATATATAAATCGACGTACATTTTGGAAACCATATGCATATGTATGTACAATATATGCACATGATATACATATTTTGTATATATATATATATATATATATATATATATATAGTTTGTATATATATATGTATATATATAGTTTGTATATATATATATATATATATATATATATATATATATATATAGTTTGTATATATATATGTATATATATAGTTTGTATATATATATATATATATATATATATATATATATATAGTTTGTATATATATATATATGTATATATATATATATGTATATATATATATATGTATATATATAGTTTGTATATATATATATTTACTAAAATACCCTGATATTCGATTTTCTCCATCTCATCGTTTATATTTTCTATATACATATATGGCGATAATAAAAAGTACAGAAATCTGTATAAAAGTACTGTGTAGAATTCCCTATTAACTCTGTAAGAAATGCGGATCTAATTATTTAAAACGACAGGCCGTTGACCCTTTTTTACTTAAAATAATTTTATATCACATATTTCCTCCCTATTCGTAGAAGGGATTTAACAAATCGATAATCGGTATTTAACAAAACGATACGTAACGAATACACAGAATGGGAAAACGTCGATAGGATAGAGTGATAAAGCATTCGCGTAGGCGTTCAAGTATCAAATACTATTTATGAACTGTAATAACTAATTTAAATATGGTAATTCTATGACTATGTCTAAGATTTTATTGAGCTTCGAAATGTTTCCAGGAACAAACACCTGAACTTTATATCCATTATTAAATAATTTTATTAATTTTCTTTGAATCGTAACACTTCGAATGTTTCAATATTTTATTATAATAATTACTCCTCATATCGTTGTTTTAATTCTTTTTATTTTATCATTTTACGTGAGTCAAGAGATAGTTTTTTTTTTCATGATTATCGACTTGAAAAAGAAGAAAAAAGAAAATGAAAATTTTACTCTTGACGGAGCATCACGGAGAAAATATGGTCTTTTAACTTCTACTATCGCTTACCTTCTCGATTCATTTTCCAAACGATCGCCTTTCGTTACACGATAATTCGATCGTTAAGCAATCAAATTGCCTTTTTTTATATATATTTTTTTTTATTTTTGTTCTCCTTTTCGTATTCTTTCTGTTTTACTTTTTTTTTCTTTTTTTTTTCTTTTTAATAAGGACGAATTATACGATAAAAATTCTTTCATTCGTTCAAGCAGAATGTTCCTGGTTCGTTTGAGCGGAACGCCATTTATACGGTCTTTGATATTTTCTTGATTGACTTGACGTTCCTTGATTGTCGTTGACAAAAAAGTTTCAAATGTACATAGGACTGCGTATAAGAAGAATTCTTGTAAACTGTATTTAATATAATTTTTTCCAAGAACGGATGTGTTCTTACATATGTGAATCGGTTGAAAGAGTCAAGAAGAAAAGATTAAAAAGGACAAAGAAAAAAAAAGAAAGTTCTTTTGTTTCCTATTTTTTTTTTCTATCGTTCGGTTTTTTCACGGCTACTACCTACGTATCATTATCAATGCAACAAAAATAGTTCTTGTTTATTCCATTAAATAATACACGGCACGTGGGAGGGAATAAGAAAAAATATATTTAAGAGTGTCAAGATTCTTTTCGATATTTCTTAAGGATCTTTTTGGGGATATTTTTCGGTTTCTTGTTTTTCTTTTTTTTTTCTTGTTCTCTCAGGGAAATATCAAAGTTAGACATCAACTCGATCTTTCGTAGCGGGTAGGCGTTCGTTCGTAGTCTCATAAAAAAATCAATTCCATCTTGCGAAACTCGTTGTTTTTCCTGTTGTCGAATATCGGAAATATTGTAGCAGTTACGAGTACACCGTTTTATAAGTTGTTTTAATGTACGATATCATATTAAAGAATTAAGAATAGGTGTACGATTTTTCGTTCTATATTACCTATTAAATAAATAATAAATCACGCATTAGTTTTTACATCACGTTTATTAAATAAATAATAAATCATTGTTATTATATTATTACGAAAGAAATGTATAAAAGTCATAACTTTCTTATGTATGAGTAATTCTCATAAGTAAGAGTAATTCTCTAGTAAGTCAGTTACATAAACTTATCCTTGAATTTTTTTGTCTTCAACGATTATATTATGAGCAGGAAAATGGAATATATTAGGTATCTTTGGATCTCCTTTTTCGCAATGATATTGAAACGCTGGGATATTGTTATTATGCACATTTATATTTTGCCGAAGACGCAATGCTACATCGGTCTAGGTTATTTCAAGCGTGGATGGAATACCAAACCGAAGAAAATTTCGTTTCGCGGAAGGACAACAGAAAGGAAAAAAAGAAGAAAAATATTTTCTACGGTGATCCATCAGATTTTGCAAAAAGCTACGAAGCATTTCGAGCATATCCGCAAACTCTACTACTTTCTGAATCTTGTTTTATCTCCGTCAATAAGTATAAATAAATAATTGTTGAACGGAGAGAGTCGAATTGGATGCGAAGATATGATCTCCAAAATTGATTGGAATTATCTTTCCAAAAATGTGTAAATTATTAGATTTTTATACATTTTTCTTTTCAAACGATTCTCCCAGACTTCCTCATAAATCTAATTCGAATCGAATAATAGAGCAATAATTTCGATCCCAAAGAAGTTTATTTCTCTCGTTCCTATAAATACTTGTATCTATTTTTAGCTGTGAACGTTTCTACAATGTTTTCTCTTCGCGCCAATAATAAAGCGTACGTGACATCGACAGAGAGAAAAAGAGAAAGAGAGAGAGAGAGAGAGAGAGAGAGAGAGAGAGAGAGAGAGAGAGAGAGAGAGAGAGAGAGAGAGAGAATCGATATTGAAATATAATTTTAACGATGGTGATTGCAAAATAGCGGATCTCTCGTGGACATTTAAAAAATGTGGAATTGTTTGGTCGGGCTATATGAACTGGTTGGCATTTTGCAATATGTCGAAGTTTACGTTTTGCCGAATTTTCCACGCGTAACGCGTTTTAATCTAGGACACGTGCAAATTTTACGTATTGAAAAGATCGTTCTTTTTAATTCTGAATTTCTTTTTTTTTTTTTTTAATTGTTCGGATGTTATTTGTTATTTGTTATTTATTTTAATTGTTGTGTTTTAATGTTAGATCGCATCTAGTTGCATCATATAATATAAAGATATATAAAGATATAAAGATATATAAACGTCAAATGATATTTTTTTTTCTTCTATTACGATAATAAAAAAAAAAGAAAATGAAAAAAATATGAAGAAAAAAACGAAGGATTAAGTATTAAACGATGTCCAATGTAATTTCACTTATTGTTAGACACCATTGTTATTACGTTACATCGATCGTTACAACGATTTCACTGATACACCCACATAGGATTATTTTTAAATAGTATGAAATCGTGATATAAATCTGAAATTGTTGTGTATAAAGCACACGATAGAATTGTCGAGTTCATATCGATCGGCACCAATCTTACGCAAGATATATTATATCTCCCTTTTGTAGTTCTCTTTCAAAGAGAAAAAATCAAGTTGATGTATGAGTCTGAAGCTTAACGAAAAAAAGAAAAAAAAAAGAAAAAAGAAAAAAGAAAAGAAAAGAGAAAGAAAAAAAATGACAAGAGATTGTCTTGATTATTTGCGTTCATTTATTCGTTAACGAAAGAAATGTCAACCGGCATAAAGTACAAGCAGTATTTCGAGAGAGGAAGAGTTCATCGGAGTTTGAAGGATTCACGGTCCAATAAGAGTAAGCGAATTGGCCGATCAAAAACACGCACTTTCTTCATTTTTCTTCCTTTTCCTAGTAACGTCTTCCTATAATATCTCATTACAATCTTTTTTCCCGAGATTTAACGAGTATAACCAAAACGAAATTTGTGCCTAACAATTTATCAAGTATTTTAATAATATATATTCTGAAGCGTCTAAGAATAAAAAAAAAAGAAAGAAAAAAAGAAGAAAGAGAAAGGAAACAAATACAATAGAAAAAGAAAAGAAGGAAAAAAAAGCCAATTTTATCTCTTTCAAAATTTTCCAAGTTTCTTCTCAAGAGCAATTCAACGGGGTGATCATGTGAAAAAAATTCAAATTCAGTTTATGAAGTTAATTTAATAAGAACAAGAGAGAAGATAATAAAGAAGAAAAAGAGAGCACTTTTGTTAGAGCTCGATAGGTCGTCAGTAGTTTGAGAGTAAAAAAAAGGAAAAAAAGAAGAAGAAGAAGATATAATTATGTATCAATCAAAGTTACGATGAGAAAGATAGAGTGGAACATCTGTCATAGCATAATTTCGAATTTTGACCTTGATCCACGAAAAAATCTATGTGCTTTTGTATAGGCGAAGACGATATTTTTTCACTTTTTGCCTTCTCGTTCGTACGCATGAGTGAGTGCTTGTCTCTTCTTTATCTCTTTCTCTCTCTCTCTCTCTTTCTCTCTCTCTTTCTCTCTCTCTCTCTCTCTCTCTCTCTCTCTTTCTTTTTCTCTTTTTCCAACGATCAGATTTTTACACAAAAGAGAGGTCTTCGATCGTATACTCTTCCCTACGTATCTATATCTACGTTCGCCTATTCGCTCGCGCACTCGTTTTCCTCGACTTACCACATGTTGCGCCTTGGTTAGTGCGTGGGGCGCAAGTCAGAGCCACCAGGGGAGCCCGGGCCATCAGGATAGACTGAATCTCAACCCCTCGGCTCGATCAGTTACGCGAATGCCTGCGAACCTATCGCGAGCGTCCGAGAATTTTATTTGCGTACGAACTCACTACGTTGAAACGATTTTTCTCTATCTTTCTCTCTCTTAGTCTCTCTTACTTCCTCTTACGTTCTCTTACTCTCTCATTCTCTCTCTCTCTCTCTCTCTCTCTCTCTCTCTCTCTCTCTATTTATTTGTCTCTTTTTCTCACATTTTTTTTTACTATAACAACAAAATATAATAAGAGATTTGTTAAATATTTTCATTTTTATTGTATAAGAGAAAGAGACAACAACAAAAAATAGGAAGAAAGAACAAACAAAAAAGAAAAGAAGAAAGAAACCAGATAAAACTGTCCTTATCATTTTCTCTTTGTCTGTGACAAGTCGTGGGATTTTTTTGTTTTCTTCTTTTTTGTTTAGTCTGTCATATTCCTAGATCGGCGGTTGTTCTTTTTTTTTCGGTGTGACAAGTGTGATCTCGCGAGTGATCGAAGGACGATGCGCCGGAGCCAGTGAGCAGAAAGATCGACTTTCTCGATAAGGTCCGTATTCTCGAAGAAATCAGTGACCGTTATTGATCATTCAATTTTACCAAGAGATCTTCGATTGAGAATTTATCGTTCGAATTATTTCTCTTCCGTTTTCTTTTTCTTTTCTTTTCTTCTTCTTCTTCTTCTCTCTCTCTCTCTCTCTCTCTCTCTCTCTCTCCTTTCTTTTCATTTCTTTATTTTTTTAAGTGATCGTTAAACGAGTGTGTGTATATATCGATTGATCAAAAACGCACAAATGTAAACGAGCAGGCCGCTCGTTCGATAGAGAGATAACTTTATACGAAATGATGTCAATGATGATCATGACGATGCATATGTATATATATATATATATATATACACATACATACACACATATATACATAGATTATTCGGCACTCGTTCGCTAGCTCGTTCGCTCGCTCGTTTATATTATATCGACGCATGGATCTCGTTTTCGATGAGAATTATATACGTCGATAATCGTTCGGTTTTTTCTTTTCATTTTCTCTCTCTCTCTTTCTCACTTTCTCTTTTGTCAATAGATAAATATAACATCGTATACATAACTCCTTCTGTTTGTAAAAATAGTGATCAAGTAAAGTAATCGAGTAGATTGTATAATATTTGACCAATTATATTCGAATTACATTCATGTAAATTGTTTGAGAAAGCAAAGTCATAAAAGAAGTTTCTTGTTCGAGAACGTCAGTTAGTCGAATTAGTTTGTGAAAACTTGTTAGACATAAAAGAAATACGATGCTTGGTACAAATAATTAAATCTCGATTAAAATTTTTGCAGAGTTTTTAAATAAAAAAAACTTTCGAACAATCGATAGAAGAAGATACATATACTTTTAATCATCTTTATTTTGTTGTTTATTTTTTTCTTTCTTTCCCAAAGGATTCATTAATTTTATAAACTCAAGTTTGTAATACGCGGCGAAACAAGGTATGGCGTTGCACGTTTAATTGCACAATGAAATATTCTTTGGATGCAGGTGGCTACCGCAAATCAATGCGGTGGTTCCATAGCTTCGGGTTTATTCCATACCTACATACGTACATATTTCGTGTTACAATGATAACATCTGTAACAATTTACTACGAATAGTTTGTATCACGTAAAAGAATAATTTTTTTATATTTCTACATTGATGAATACAGGTGTTCAGTAAACGAGAGTAGAATGAGACGAAAATACGTGCAGTTTCGTTATCAATTTTGATCGTTCTAACGAGTGGAAAAGTTCGTTTATATGTCGGACATGTATTTTTTGCCGATGTTGTTATACTTCGTGCAAATTTAACGTGTATACATATATACATATATACATATATACATATATACATATATACATATATACATATATACATATATACATATATACATACATACATATATATACATATATATTTATACATTTTCGTCATACGCTTACGTTTATTTGTTTTTTTTTTTAATTTAAACAAATGACCGTAGTAATTAGACTACGGGAATTGTTAAACGCATCGAACGAAAAACGCATCAACGCATGAATTATTATCATTATTATCGTTACACTTTACACGTCCATTTATTATTACTATTCTATGTAAATGTGACAGGTTTTTTTTCTAATTTTACGAGGTATGATGCATTCAGATATTTTATTATGAGAATGTTCATTATTTATTGGTGCTATTAAATGCAATCCGACAATTCATTAATTTTATTTTTTTTTTGACATTAACTATTTCACCGACGAACTTTCGGATTAAATGAACTGCTTTCGAAACTATTTCATAATTTTTTAAACGATCTAAGTGTAAACGAGAAAAAGATAACAGCGTTATTTCATATATAATTTCATATATATATATATATATATATATATATATATATATATATAATTTCATATATAATTTGATTACGGTGTTAGATAATAAGATAAGAACGAAACGAGAAAGATGGGAAGATAAACATTTTTTACAATTTCTTTCTTTCTATGTCTCTCTCTCTCTCTCTCTCTCTCTCTCTCTCTTTCTCTAGCATCTTCTAGTTTATTTTGTCATGTGACGAGAAACAAAATATCAAAGGAAAAATAGATAGCAGCACGATTAGATAGATAGCAGAAAGATATAGAAAAGAAAAAAATAGAACGCGTTAATTATACTTTCTATAGAATAGAAAGAGAAAACTCTCGTTTTCGAGTATGTAAATCCTATTACTTGTCAACGCTATGCAAGCTTGAATGTTACATATTTTTCCATACGTCTTTTCGTGATGCTTTTTGTGCGTGTTGACAGTAGAGGAGAAAAGGATGTTTCATACATATGTCTCTATATATGTATCTATGCATGCACGCATGCATTTATGTACGTATCTACGTATGTATGTATGTCGACCGAAGGAATAAACGGAAGCTCTTATTCGATGCTTTTTACAGAGACTGCCATTACGATGAATTTTGAAGTCGTTTAGTTTTTTTTAATAATATACATGAGAGACCGAAGAACGATATTTTTGTCCGTCGCCAGACTGCGAATATCGTCTATTTATAAAATCGGCGAGTAGTTGTCATTAACGATAAACCTTGTTCCAGATCCACCTTACGTGGACTTGGGTCAGTATCTTCTTTAATTTTATTTTCATTTGCTATTTTTCTTTTTCTTTTCTTTTTTTTTTTCTTTATCGTTATATTGTATTTGTCTATTTGAATCACAAGTAAAATACAATGTAACCTTACTAACTCGGGAATTGATTAAACTTTAAATAGCTTTTAGCTAGTGCTAGCTTTTATCAAACTTTCAATTCTGGTGTCCGATGATCATTTCTATTCTCTATTTAAGTTTTATTATTAAACGCGAGAAATTTTTGAATAAATGGTATTTTTTCTCTTTTTAATCGATTATAATTTATTTTTACTTTCGATAATGTACAATAATATCGTAAACTTCGAACTCTAACGGAATGAACAAATTTATTAACTATCTATTATATTTATCAACATTCTATATAATCGTATCTATCTATCTGAGTATATTTTTTTATCGTTGCTACAGTCGCAGAGAAAGCATTTTATTTTTAATTCATTCAAATTTAGAATATACTTTTTGTTAAATTAAAAAAAATACGTAATAAAATAAGAAACGAAGAAGAAAAAGATACAATTTAAAATTCAATTAAAAAAAAATCTTCGAATATATTTCTGACTGGTTAATATTTATCAATAAATCGTATTAAATTGGAATATTAAATGTATCTGTCTGTATCCAATAAACAACAAGATCTTTTTGTATTATAGCTAAATCACGTGTTTCAATACAATATGTATTTTCTATTGGTTGAATACGAAGAAGTGATTGAACTAAATGAAAAAATGATGAAATTCAACTTGACTCGATTAAGGAAAGTATGCGTCTCTACGAAACAAAAAGAAGAAGAAGAAAAAAAAAGAAAAAAAATCTAAAATATCGATAAATTTAATACCTATTGTTAGAAACGATTGCGTAAGGACTTCTCAAATAAAAGGTAACTTTGCAAGACTTATAAGAATAATTATTTATAAGGATTCAAAGATTCATAATTATGCGAGCTTGAATGGATAATTGTTTATGGCGTTAAACGTAACGATAATGATTCATGGAGAGATGAGAAAAAGCTATATAGAATGATTTCTCCTCGTCCACGCGCAATGAAATAGCAACGAGTTGGAACGATTCCAGAAAAGCAACGGAATCGATGAACAATGCGCGTAACAATAGCACTTTGTTCGATAATGGAGAGCTTTCAATATTCGCTGACTTACAGGATTCCCCGACGAATCTTCCGTTTCCGTAAATAGAAAGGCTTTGCGTAGAATCGTGAAATTAAATGGTCGAATATCTAAAAGATCGACCTGATTTATCATGAGTTAGAATTTTAATATTAAAAATCGTTGATAATTTTTATCGACGTAAGTCGTGACGTATTTACGCGAGTATGTACGTATATATTATATTATATTATATTATATATATATATATATATATATATACACACGAATAAAAAAAAATGTAAAATATTTATTCGTTTTTATTAATTTTTATTTAAAGAATTTAACAAATTAAAAAGAAAAAAGAAAAAGAATTTCTATTAAAAATATCAAATTTATTTTATTTAATTTATATAAGATATAGTTATGTAAGTATGTGTTGTACGTATATCGGCACAGATCTTTTTTCTCATTCAAATAAAACGGATAATTGTGAAAAATTATATAGGCACAAAGAGAGAAAAAAAGAAAAGAGAGAAATAGAGAAAGAAAGAGAGAATTGTAAAAATGGAAGAGCATTCGGCATGCAATTGCGTAATTGGGATCCCGAGGTCGTTCTTTTCTTTTATTGCTCGTTCCCTATATTATGAAATCTAACGACCGCCGTTCTAATTGAATTAATACAAGTACCACCAGAGCTTACCATGCTCGAGTTACATTATATATTCTCTCAAGTTATTCCGTCATTAAGTCTATCTACAAAATAGTCTATGATCGTTTCTAACAATATTACAGTTTATATAAAAAGTATAATTTATATGTAAGTTTTTTTCTTTTATTTTTTTTCTTTCTTCTTTTTCTTTTTTTTTTTACATCGGATAAATCCTATAAGATAGACACGTAATTTAAATCGTGAATTAAAAGAAAATCATAATGTTCGCATCGAATCAAATTTCATCGTTTGTTTCATTTCTTTTTGTTTTTAACAATAATTTATTTGAAATTATTCATTAATATTCTACATCGAATAACATACGAGACGTTCCTGCCGATCGAATTTTCTTCTAATTAATCCAATATAATAATATATATTATAGATCGTTAAAGTGGAACTATCATTAGATTTAATAAGAAATTATTATAGAATAGTAGTAAAAAAACAAATTGTTCCGTTTTCCTTTCTTTTTTTTTCTTTATCCTCGATTAACTCTTAAAAAAGTCTCGTTTATAAAACGTTTTCAATAAATAAATAATCATAGCTCTGCTTTACTGCGTACGTATGTTAAACGACAGATGCGACACAGTTCGTAAAAAGGACTGACGATATCGATAAGTGATTACTTTCTTTTTTTTGCTTTGACCGAGATACGCTTTCATGTGTGGATGTATGCGTGTATATTTATATGTATATGTATGTTATCATTCATATACATTATATCATATACATTAACACTTCAACTTTATATCACCAAGTTGTAATACAGGTTAGGCCGAAAGTGCCCAGATGACTTCTTTTCATGATTTTTCTTTTGGGCTAATCTTTTTGATTGAAAAATTACAAAATTTAACTACAGGCCTGAAAAATCTAGAAAACGATATTTAAAACTATCTAGGAACTATTGGCTCATTTAAAAATTTTTTTGTCAGTTCTGTATTGATTACTATTATAAATATTATACTATTATATATAAACAATGTAATATAATATATTTCTTGTATTAATAATTTAATATAATATTGTTTTAATATATTTATGTATATACAGTATATGTATATTATATTATATAGTAATAAATGTATATTATGTATTATTAATTTTGGCATTACTTATTAATCAAACTCAAAACTTCTACTTCTTGTTATGCATGTATGTATTACATACACTGTTGTCAAAATGGAAACAAGAATAATAAATGCATTTTTTTTTTTATGAACTTACAGATCCGTGCCGCAGATCACGCGGCGGGGCGGCCCCAATGCCGGTTAGGAAGGGCCTCCTCGCCCCACAAAATACTTTTCTCGATACAATCGCAACACGCTTCGATGGAACCCGTAAGTGCTATGAAATTTATTTAATCACTATTGCATGTTACTTTATCATCTTTATTCTGCCAAAGCAAAAATATATTTTCGCGTATGATATGAATCATTGATTGACAACATATATATATATTGTTTTCAGTTATTTTTTCTTCAGAAAATGACATACACGTCAATATTTTAATATGATACGTTTAGCTTTTTGACAGGACTAATCTTTAAAAAACACGTTATTGTTTGTTTAACTTCAACTTGTATAGAACATAATAAAATTACGAATGAATCCGATCCTGATTATAATCAATTTTTAAATATCAATTTGATATTTCAAAATATCAAAGTTCACGCGATCGGGAAATAATATACCATTAACGGGAATAGTCATGTTCCGATTATCCCGGAATGAAATTAGAAGGGCAATTTAATTTGACATTCGATTTGACATCAAAAATTTATTTATTAATTTATTGATAAATCTTTGAAAGCACATGAAAATGAAATGAGTGCAATGAAGTCCATCGATTTAGACGTATATGTTTTTTTTTTTTAATTTAAACCTTCGTTAAATTTTAATATATAAACATAAGATGTTCTTTTATTTTATACAGCTGAGAAATGTGATAACAAAAAAAAATTATTTGAACAGAATGCGTACGAATATAATTTCTATTGAGTTTACGTCATTTGTTACATTTATAATATTTTTATTATTCGAAATGATAGAACGAGTAAAAATAAAAAGAAATTTATTCCATTTTACCGTAAAAAACTAATATAATGGTACTTCGCTACTAATAATATTTAAACGCATTTTTATCGAATATGCACTCGTGCATAAGAATGTTATAATTGCATATATATATATGATAAAACTTTGAGGATGTTTGAAAATCTTGATAATCGGATAATCGAATTTTATTTCAGAGTAGATAATATAGAATACAGCATGCAATATTTTTACAATTATTCGAACTAACAAAGAAGGATGAAAATAGACATTTTTACAAAAAATCATATAAAGGATTATAGCGTAAAAATTTATGTGTATATCTCTGTTCGGCATAAAAAAGAGTAAAAGCCAGAATTATTAGTATTGCAAAGAAGCACTTATGATATTTCAATTACAACGTAAGATGAGGTATTAGTTTGTTGATATAAAAATTGATATGTGATAATATACAATATGTATAACTTGTCTCATTGGATTTCTTTATTTGAAAGTGACACATTACATTGAATCAAAATTTGCAGTTTTTAGTTTTTTATGTATCTACTATAAGAATCGCAGGTAAAAATATGAAAGATTGACTTATAATACTATTAAATGTATACTAATAATATTAAATACTAATGTAAAATATATTAGCATAATCATTTTGTTTTAATCAAAATTTGATTCATATTTATGACTGATTTTTAATTGTTCGGTTGTAGATATATTTTTATAATCGTGCAATTTACATTTTTTCGTGTATAGATGAATATTTTTCAATGAAAACATGTAGGTAGTTTAAGTAGATATTCATTGCAATTCCAAAGGAACGCATACGTAATACGATATTCCAATTAAAATCCGACATTTTTAAATAGAAGTTATACTTAATAAGTTTATGAAATATTTTATCTTACTTTTCATTCATTATTTCCTTCGAGTTATCGGGCAACGAACCGCACGATATCTTTAATAAGTTCGTTCCATATTTCCTCATCTTTTTCGTAACTTCTTTAGAAGTCGTCCTATTTCCTCGACGACATATTCAATAATTGTAAGTTTATAAATGCAAGGCAATGCTCATTTCCATGCGATCGAAATTCGCAAAGATCGTGATCCTTATGAGTTATGAGCGATCAAATTCCGATCACGCGAAATAGAAGTTTCAAGTACTTATATTGAAGTATCCATTTTGCTCAATCGAAAGAAACATTGATCAAATTTGATCATATGTTTTTTCTCTTTATCCTCTCTCTCTCTCTCTCTCTCTCTCTCTCTCTCTCTCTTTCTTTCTTTCTTTCTCTCTTTTTCTCTTACTTTTTTTTCGGTTAACTATCTATAAGCATTTCTTTTTATCTCGTAAATACACGTTTGTCAACTTTTTGTGAAAGCTTCTTGCTTAAAGCTTTGTAAATTTTAACGAAAAATTCAGATGTCAAGTATTGTTCAGAGACTTCGGAAAATTTTATGATAAACGTTTGACACAAGTGGTACTACCAACTAGTATTATTATTGTTTTAGGTACGAAATTGATTCCTCGTCGTTGCCTCTTGTTAGTTTCAACAGCTTTAGTCGGATTCACACGTGTGACGATGATACAAATCATAGATGTCCGATAACTGTCTACCGGCGATGAAATACGATTTGATGCACGTCGCGAGCTAGGAAATAATATTAGCTTTTTCTATTGCTCACATCGAATGTGTATGATCTCTTCGAAGTTGAGAAATTTATCGATAATATATCGTGCTCGTTTAACGACCTCGTGATATGATTTTTTTTTTAATGAAAAGTATACAGGTTGGTCCAGTAATTATTACTACCTGAAATATCTCCATTTTTTTTAGATGGTTTTATGGAAAAAATGGTTAGAACAGAATAAAGTTACTATAACAACATCTGATTGTAGAAAATTTTTTTTTTTTTTTTTAGATCATTTTTTACGAGATTTCGAAGTCATCGGTATTCTCATAAAATGGCAACCTATAATTTTTTTTTACATAAATAATTTGCCGGGTTATTCTGAATAAAAAAGACTATTAGGATGAAATGTTAAAAAATAATTAGTTCATGAGATATTTTGAAAAAATTTCTAGAAACTGTAAGTAGTCGTAGTTTTTTTTTTTGTTAAAGTTAGAAAAAGATATTCAAGAAAAAAGATGAATTATTCAAGATAGACTATATATTCACGACTACATATATATATTTTTTTTTTCTACAATCGCGATACTAAATGTTTATGTGCATTTACCATAATAATAATGCAAATGCATAAATGCAAAAATAATGGTGATAATTGAGATGGTAAAAGTTATTGGACTACCCTGTGTATTAGTATTTCAGATTTCACGTAAAACAATGAAATCTAATCTCCCTTTGTTTGGATGAAACAGAATATAGAGTAACTACGTATTTCATGATTCATAAATAATATACAGAGATATATACACATATGTATATAATGCAATATGAGTTTTCATGAGTTGTAATTAAAGACGGAAATATTTGAAAAATGTCTCTCCGGTGTATCCTGAATGAAAATAAAATCTTTCCTACTCGACGTATCATTATTCGAATTGAATTGTCTTTTGAGTATTTCTTGAAAAAATATTCGCATCGTTGATCGTACATACATATACGTCGAGTTAATTCGTTTTAATTTTATTAAACGTACGAAGAAAACAATTTCATGTATACATGAACGTGTAATAATTCATAATTATTCCATCCGTCACGTTGATAAATATGACGAGTATTAGTCTTATCTTGAAATTATATTGACATTATGAATCATTTATGAGATTAAAGATATGAAAATATGAAAAATTCATTTAAATAATATAAATTTTCTCGATATTAAGAAAAAATATTTAATCAATAATGTTAATATCAAATGAACGTGTATTAATTATTGTGAAACACAGCAGCGTATCTATTGAATACTTTCATGATATAGAATCTGAGTATTAATAGAGGTACAAAATGGCATTAATGATGGAGGCGACTATACACTCATGGGACTAGTGTTCTTCGATTAAATCATGCGAAGATCGTACCAGCTGCGTTTCTATTGTGTACATCCTTTGCTTACGTGTTATTAAATTTATTTAATAAATATTATCTCAATCAAAATCTTTTACGATAAAATTATTATAACAATCGTTCGTTCGATTTGTATTTTGTTTCAAACAAAGCCGTCAACATTAAACCGAATGTCAGTCGTAATTGAAAGGGTTTATACACGTACTATATAAGCGCTGACCAGAGCTCAACGATTGTTACGCCTACGTGCGGAGGATTTACATATATATATATATATATATATATACATCTATAGATATATCGTAACTATATTGAAATTATAAGCCAGATCAAAGTAAATATATTGACTACTTTTGAATCATAATTTCCATTTAGTAATATCTGATATTACTGTAATAATATATTTTAACGATGTTTGTATTATTTGTCTTTATAGCGTTATCTTAAAAGATATAATAAATGATATAAAAAATGAATATGTAAGTATGTTATCAAACTTTCATTTAAGATTTTATAAATATCTTATTTTTATGAAATATCTGCGTTCATATGAATGATTAATGTTGTATATATAGAAGAGAACCAGGTCCTACGAATAGCTAAATTTATTTTGGTGCAACGCGTGCAACGTGTACAACGTCAATTTTGGTAACGTTCGGTTGATACGAATTTGAATTAAACGCTTCTTCATGAAATCACAGGACGATCGAAATACAACGGAAGCTCGAAATTGATTATATTCGAAGCAGTTTGCACACCATGTTCATGCTAAATCATTTGATTAGTTTAAGGTTTTATCCGTTAATTAAAGTCCGTTATCTTCAAAATTGATTCTTATGTATTCGAGCTCTTTATTTGTGTCCTTTCGTTCTCCCTCCTTTAGAAACTTCCAAGAAAATAAGTTAATTCCAATAACTCTTATTGATAGCAAGTTATAGTGATATGGAGGAGTCTACGAACCAAGAAGAATCTAATTATGAGGAAGCAATTCTAGATGATCATCGTTATCATCGTTTTCGTCCTTATCGTCGTCTTCACAGTCGTCGTCGTCGTCGTTGTCGTCGTGTTAATCAAATTATGGAAAAGTTGTGTCCATGACGAGTACTACAATTGTATTTTTCCTTTCTTTCCTATGACGATAATAAAATTACAATCGTCGTACTTTTCAAAGTATTAAGCCGTTGTAGATATAAACCCAAAGATCCATATTAGGAAGTTAAGCATTCGATTTTAATCGGGATACGTTGAGAAACGTCGTTAAAAACAATCCTTCGAAATATTTTCCTTTTCCTCGAGAAGTTCTTTTTGTGTAAGAGTAATATTCAAAACAAAAAAAAAAAGAAAGATAAAAAGAAAGAAAATGAAAGAACATTTTGATCATTTATTATTCTAAATTCAATAAGAGGATTCAATCCAATAAAATTCCTATCTGCATTTTATTTCTGATGACGTCCATTTGAAAAGATTAGACTAAATTAATATAATACATCCTGCTCTTAAGTCCCTCCATCAATCTAATGTCTTTTAAATATTATTCTACTCCGAGAAGCATTTCGTCGAAACTTAATCGACAGATGTTATATTTCGATACAATGTTTACGTAATACGAATTTCCTCGTGTGTTATATTTTCTCTCGGACAGTTTCGACACCGAAAAATTCATATTGCATATTCAACAGTATAAAGCCGATTTCATAAAATCGCGTCATTGACTTTGAATCTTTTCTTGACAAGCTGTTTAAAATTTAACAGAGAGAATGGAAAATTCATCGCTACGTGTAAATAAGTAAATTAATAATGTATATTTTTATTTTTAATAAATAATACAACACGTGTGACTAAATATTCGTGAAGATAAAGAAAATAATGGAATGGAATGGAAAAAAGAAATAAAAAAGAAAAGAAAAGAAAAGAAATGAAAAAATGAGAGAAAGGATGCAAAAAATAAAAAGACAAAAAAAAAAAGAAAAGAAAAAATATGGATGATCGACGTATTTGATAATGTAAATTCAAGTTTCCCTTTGGAAGATAGTAAAAGGGGGAAAGAGATAAAAAGTAGCGAATATTTCGTCGATTTAAAAAAGTAAAAAAATAAAAAAAATGGGATATATTTCAAATACGAGTTTACATAAATTTATATATATATAACTATGTGTATCTACATATATATCAGAAGATTATATATATATATATTTTATATATATATATATATATATATATATATATATATATATATATAAATGACCGATTATGATGAAAGTAAACTATTGTAGTTTAAAGGAACAAGTTACAAAGAACTTTGCAATTAAACCTGCGGAATCTTCCTTCTGACGACGACTTCGCTTAAACATTAAACTCCAATGATGTTTCTATGTACTTTCGTTGCATTGCGAAACCTCGCTTTGTCTTTATTCATCAAGTAGATTGGTTGGTTGGTTGGTTGGTTGCTTGCTTGCTTGTTTCAGACTCGACGAACATTGAAGGCGCAGTCATGTAAAGTCTCGCTCTCTCGCGTTATTACATGTGCGGATATACTCGACCACTGTAATATCAAAAGCTCTTTCTACGTATCTTTCTTTCTCTCTCTCTTTCTCTTTTCCTCTCCCTTTCTCTCTCCCTCTCCCTTTCTCTCTTTTTTGTTCACTCTTCTTGATTTTCTTTGTTCTTTCTTCAACGTATATTTCATTACCCTCAAGAAAATACCTACGTTTATGGCTTATTCCTTGTCTCTGTCTCTGTCTATCTGTTTATCTCCCTCTCTCTCTCCCTCCCTCTCTCTTTCTTTCTCTCTTATTCGGACTCTGGAGCTTGACCATATCAAACCTTCCTTTTTCTTCTTCTTTCTCTTCTTCTTCTTTCTCTTTTAGTCTCGCTTTTACTAGAGAAACTGTAATAAATCGTACAATACCGTCGGTTGGGAACGATTCCATAGAGTCCTCTCTCTTGCACGTGTTACTTCTATACAATTCATCGTCCTCTTTTCTTCTTTTTTATTCTGAGTCACTTATTCGTAACGAACTATCTTTTAAGAGATATATACAATAGAATAAATCCGATTTAAAAATATATCATTACTTCTGTACTTTGTGGATTAAATGATTTCTTCCTCTCTCTCTCTCTCTCTCTTTCTCTCTCTCTTTCTTTTTCTTTTTTTTGTTTTTTATTTTTTGTTCTATCTAATCATTTTCTCTTATTTCTATTATCGTCACTTGCACGTATTAATATCAATTAATCTAAACATATATATATATATATATATATATATATATATATATATATATATATATATATATGGGTATCCAAGATTATGAGATAGAACAGGAGAGAAATTATTTACCGTAAGAGTGAATCGTTATATCATGTCTATGTTCGTTAATCGAACCAGCAGAGTCAATTAAACGATCCGGTTTATTTTCAGATTGGGACATACGGAGGCGAATGTTAAAGCTCAAACTTCTTATTTCCTATAATGAAAACAGAGAGAACTGTTTTCTCTTACTTTCAGAACTTTAAATTCTCGGATGAATGATTCTCATAATTATTATTTTCTTGCGATAAGCTTCTCCTCGAGATTTAACATTAATTTAATCCTCTTGATTTGAAACAACCAAGCTATCACTCAGTTCTAAATATGATTAAAAATTAGAATTTTTCTTAAAAAAAAAAAAAGAAAAAAAGTTAAATATATGCAAAATACACACACATATATATATATCCTAATACTATAGATCTATTTTCCTTTTAAATTGTCTTTTATGTAATTTCTCCCCCCCCCTCCCACCCAAAAAAAGAACAAAAAAGATCTAATCTCAAATTAAAATAACAATCTTTTACATATTAACGGGTACATGAACTTGACGAGTGTGAGAGTAATAACAGTTTCTTCATAAATAAAGTGCTTATGGTTATTTTAAGCGTTCACTTTCTTCCTCTGGGTGTATTTGGCGTTTGGCCAATTGGGGTAAGGGATGGTTGACGACTGTTCAAACATTTGCTTGTATGTGCTGACCAAGTATTCTGGAAAAGCAATTGAAATATTCGTTTGTGATGTCTCTATGAAGATACGTCGCATCGTTTTCTCATCAGCTCAGCACTGTAAACGGTTGACATTGTGAATACTTGAATGACATTATCTTTTTCCATTGTCTCGTAAAGTAATCTGCTGATTATGATATTAGTTCTTGTTTATTTAAATTAGAAGGAATTTACAAATATATGTCACTAGATATTGAAGGTAATTAACTCTGAGACTATATATATTCTTTCCTTCTTAAATGTTCTTTTATAATAGGAATCAGATTATTAAAGACTTGCATTAAATCTGATTTCAGATCCATATTTATATCTCTTTGACTTTATTTTCTATGGCTTATGAAAGAAAGGATAAATATCGTTGAAAATTTATTGCGAGAAAAGAAAGAGCTAAAAAAAAGGTCGTTCAATGAAGATTCTTAGACGTCAAACAAAAAAGAAAAGAAAAAGAATTAATGCTTTCTTATCGTTCCTATCAAACATTCTTCGTATATCTCGTATTATAATATAGTATTATAATATGGTATAAATATTTTATTTGAGATCACATTGTCAAGGTCGCAGACATTCAATTTTGAATTTCAATATATTTAATTCCAAATTGCCTTGTTCTCTCAGAAAATACGATACTGAAGTTAAATGAGATACTTGTCAAAGGTATCCTACGTGCTATAATTTGAAAGATTATATGTATATATGCGCAATAGGTCGCAAAAATTCCCCTCCATGGTGAAACCCCAAAAGATTTTATCTCGTTTTCTCAGAGCTAATGACGCATATTTTAAGTCCCGGTTTTCTCGCTTAAGGATATGAAGATTTGACTTTTGACATCAACGATTTTATTCCAGTATAGGGTAACATAATCTTACGATAAAGATTCCTCGTTGTATTAATTATTTCCTATCATCATTGATAATCAAGTAACACTTTAACGTGTTAATAGTCATGAAGAAATTATATATTAATTATATATTCATCTATGATTTATCGTAACTTTTTGATAACAAAAGACATAGGAAACTTCATAAGATTTTACTCTTATTAGAAAACATACTTTTTGTCTCCTAAATGCTAGTTCAACAACGTGTCGTATGAGGTCATTTATTATAGTAAAATATTATAGATTATATTATAAATTTGTGAATTTATAAAAAACTTAATAATTGTATATCGCTGGTTCTTAGACTGCATGTTTTGAACAAAGGCCGAATTTTTTACGAAATAAATTTCATTTACTTATATCGGTAATTTGAGAAATATAAATGGAGATAAAAAAAAATCGGTTTTAAGTGATAAAAAATTTGATTTGGCAAACCAACACAGCCGGCAACCAGTGGGATTAATTTCTTTAGGAACTCGCAAATTTATAATATAATTTATAATATTTTATTATAATAAATAATCTCATATCGTAGGTCATTGAATTTGACTTTGAAATTTTCTTTATCATTTTATTCGAAAAAAAGTGGTTTCATATGATGTACTCCTTCATATCATACAAATCAGTAACAGAACTTTTTCAGTAGATTTAGCTCTTTATTAGATATTTCAATTTTTCGGGATAAACGGTAGATCTTGTTTGTGCGTGTATATATATATATATATAATGTATATATATATATATATATAATATAAATGTATACATGTATATATATATATATATATATATATATATATATATATATATATACATTTTTGCGTATATATTTCTTTTTCGTATATATTTCTTAGCAATCCTATTGAGTACAGTTTGATATGAGATGGTGAAAAGCTATCGGAAGTTTCGTCAGATACGTTCACTTATCGAAAAGCTTTTTCCAGAAGCCATGATTTTCGAATGGTACGTTTCGTGCCACGAACAGCTGATGTATGAAGGGGATAGAGGAGGCTATCCCCTTTGCCATAACTAACATGTGATAGTTCCCTATAATATGCTCTTGCATTTTGCTGTTACGTTCGTCGACCTCGAACAATCTCTAGAATATTAATTCGATATCGACGCCATAAGAATCGACTTTGTTTCCGATGTCGTTTATTTTTACATCGTACAACTATAAGTCGATGAAACTGTCGGCGTTCATAAACACAAATTTCTTTGCACATTCTATCGTATATTCAATGAAAAAATGAAAAAATGTCATAATTTAAATTCTAAGAATATTTTCATTTAATTCGTCTTATATCGAATGGGTATCAATCGGTCTTTTAACTTTCGTCGATAGAAATGTGTGAAGATTTTGAAATTTTAAATTGTTCCTATATTGTTCGATTTATCTATTGTAGAAATATTTTAAAATTGATAAAAGTTATATCGATAGAAATTTAAAGTTCGATATTATGTTAACCAATAAGATAACGATATGATAATATGTATTAGATTTTTGATTTCATTTAATTAGATATTGTGTAAAAATTCTTTCATTACTTCTAAGCAATTAATTTAGAATCGTTAAATTGTTCATCGAATCGTGATTTTATCCAATTACATCCAATTCTCTCTACGTGGTTCAAAGCAAAGCGTTATTCTTGAGGGAAAGTTTACATATTCCGGAGAGCGAAGCTCTTTGGAAACCGCAAGCATTAGATTGATGAATTTCTTAATAACCATGATACCTTCGAAATACAAATATGTCTATTAATTTGTTTCACAATTTATATTCTATAATTTATGTAGCTATAGATACTAAATATTCTACAATGCATAGAAAAAAAAAAGATACGGTTATGGTATATGTATTATTGTAAAATTGAAGAAATTCTCCGTGAATTTCGCCTGTTTGTTTACATAAAAAAAAATATCTACTGCGTGCGAAAACGCAAGAACAAATATAAACGTACATTTTCGTTCGTTCTCGCTAACAAATATATCCATTTCAAAAATTCGTGAAAATGATATAAAATATTACGGTATATACGTTCGGTGAACATTACTGTCATGACACAACTGACAAGAAGCTTCCCATCCAATATCTTAGAGAAACATATTCAAAATGATAAGACAAAATGTGTGAGAAAATGGAAACGTCATTTACATGTTCCATCATTCTATTTCATTTTAAATGCGGTGTGTCTACATCTTTTCCGGTTATGTTTATATTACCTAGTACCATCATAATCAGTATATATTTATGTAAAAAATGTAATTATTATTATTCGTTTATTCTTTGTCATAATATTCTTCGTAATTCATATAACGGTATAAATTGGTATAATTTAAATAGACATTAATAGTTAAATCATTATTTTAAGTAGAAATCATAATTTTTATTTTTGATAGTTGGTAAATAGAATTTCGACGATAAATCTTTGGAATAGTTGAGTACTAAGCTTTCATTTAATTTTAGATTAAAATTTCGATACGCTTGTTGAAAATATTTATCCATGCAAACTTAACGTACTGAGTAAGCTTTTTAAACTTTGAGCTTTGAGCCTTTTATTTTCTATATTGTAAATACGTATCGCAACATTAAGATCGAATCTTTTGTAAATTCGTTAAACGAATCGTGTATAATTTTTCGTATCCGTGGATTGACAAACGATTAAAAAAAAAATTCGTTTTATCGTTAATTTAAAAAAAAAACATTATACAATTATGAAAGGACAAAGTAATTAAAATAGAAATTACTTTGTCCTTTCATAACTTATAATGTTTTTTTAAAAATGAAATAAATCGAAAACAAAGATATCGGCAAAATTTTCCTTTTCCAAATCAATTTTTTATTAACATATTACATGAATAGATAATTATAATTGATAATTATTGAACGAACGAATGATACGGTGATCATTAATTAATATATAATATTTCATATATTCTACTATATTTATCTTGTATATATTGAAATTACTTTTCGCAAAAGCTGTGCGATTCGTTTCCTTGTTGAATTATTTATAGAGATGTAGTTAATTAACGGCAATTATATAATAGGAATATAATAATAATAATAATAATAATAATAATAATAATAATAATAATAATAATAATAATAATAATAATAATAATAATAAAAATAATAATAATAATAATAATAATAATAATAATAATAATAAAAATAATAATAATAATAAAAATAATAATAATAATAATAATAAGAAGAAGAAGAAGAAGAAGAAGAAGAAAAATAAAAAGGAGATGTTGGATGTTTGTTCAAAGGGAAAAGAATTTTATCAAAGAGAAAGAAAGAAAGAAAATTCGTCTAAAAGAATTAGAAAAGTACGCAAAGAATCTGCAAAAACGATGAAAAGGAACAAATAAAGAAGGATCTTTCTCTCTCTTTCTCTCTCTCTCTCTGTCTCCCTTTTTCTCTCTCTTTCTCTCTTTCTGTCTACCTAAAAAAAAAAAGAAAATTGTGCAACGAAAGCTGTCAGCCAATCCAGGTAAAATCTGGCGCAGCAAGAAAAATTGAAAGTCCCTAATGATCGTGCAGATAAAATTATGTAGGGATAGGCAAAGATGAGTATTAGGATGAAGAGTACTAAGAAAAGACTACTCACCGGGGTCAAGACATTTCTTTCTTTGTATTCGTTGAACGACCTATTTATTTATCATGGTATCTTTTACCTTTCTATTCGGTATTCACATTCTTTGCTAATGATTGATGAAACTTCAGCTGACCGAATCTGAATAACTTGAGCTTAACAAGGAGAGAATACAAGAGTTTTGTAACGTCTTATGGGATTTAAAAAACAACAAAAATAGTACCCGTTTTATGGGATACGACTGCTTTCTTCTTTGACGTTAAAAGACATTTTTGAGCGTGAAAATGTTTATGACTATAATATAGAGAATTTTGAGAGCGAATGAGATAGAGAGAGAGAGAGAGAGAGAAAGAGAGAGAAAGAAAGAGAGAGAGAGAGAGAGAGAGAGAGAGTGAGAGAGAGAGAGAGAGGATGATCTTAAGTCTGATTTGCCTGCAGTGAAGGAAATTGTTTCGATATAGCTTGAAATGCTGTACAACGTTGGGTAGTCGCGAAGATCGCAAATAACATCTGTACTAACTCGATGAAAGTTTTAATGGAAAACTAAGGTAATTCTGACAGTCTTTCGCGTACGAAATGATGTATAACAAGAAAGATCCACCTAAACTATACTTTGAAAATCTATACTTTGAAATCTTCATGTGTTTTGGTTTTTTTTTCTTTTTGGCATATAAGGGATTTCTCGATATAGGTATACATATATGTATGTATACATGTATATATGTATGTCCACGGTATAGAAAATTCATGGTTAATAGGTTAATAGGAATGCTTCCTAAAACGATTAAGAGTCGATGGTAGAAGTCGAGATGAATAATAATAATCTTCGATTTTTTTGTCTTTTCTATCCTAAGATCGTTACGAAAAATAAATCAGAAATGTGACGGGGAGTACTTACGTAAAAAATTATATAAATGTATATCGTCTTATTCTTAACTATATAATATATAAGACGTTCGAATTCCAAGAATGTAGAGAGTATACTTCAAAAGTAAACACTTAACCAATTAACGGAATGATCGTTATTGGGTTATCGTCTTCTTGAAGTTTGATTTAAAATATTAATTCAGTACCGGATATTGAAAATAAATTATAATTTTTAGTATCAATTAAATTAATCATATCGAAATTCGATTATTACGAAAATTGGAAGATGAAGGGATGATTATTATCTTCTATATATTTATAATGACCGTCTTTATCATACCACAATATCCGAATAAGCCGATATGTTTATGTTCCGTATATTAATCATTTTTTTCCATGTGGATATTGGATCAAAATATTTTTTTTATTTCTCAATAAAAAAAAAAAAAAGAAAAAGAAAAAAATCAGATATACGAAAGTGTCGAGGTAAAAGTCAATATCTAGGACGACTTGAAACTTCCAGTTGAATACTTCGGCTTCCTATGGATTCCTACGTCGTATTCACTCAGAATCGCTAGACTTTCATCATAACGTTCGAGCATCGAGCATCGAGCATCGAGCATCGACGAACGATCGAAAATCTTATATGATGTATGATTGTTTCAAGCTACGTTCAGAAACTAGATTCGAAGGCACTGGATCAAGACTCTATTATATCGCTTTCATAATCCGATGAGTAGTGCACTTATCATATCGCACGGTTTGCATTGAATAGTGTTCCTTTCATTGCTGTTCCAAAATTAAGCCTTTAGAATTCTCTCCCTTTCTCTTCACCCTACCAAACCCTCCGTCCTCTCATCTCTTCTCTCTCTCTCTTCCTCTCTTTTTCCTCTTCAGTATCTCTTTCTATCAATCTCCAGTCACGTAACACTCATGGAACTACATGAACAACGGATTTATCCGATATTGTAATTCATCTAACCGCATTAACATTTATTCATCAATAACTACCGAGCCATTTCCATAACCGTTCGATCTACTGATTACACTGCACAATTTGAAATATCAGAAAATATATCTACGATATTATGAATCGATCGAAGAATCAAGAAAATCATAGTACAGTCAGAATAATATATACGTACGTTCTGTATTATGCAATACTATGAAGAGGAACGTGAAAGACTATGTTTAATGACGATTGAAAATAAGGAATTACATGGCACTTTAAAATTGATACATTAGTTACTACTTGAATCCGATTCGTTTAGAATATTATATCGTGAATCGGACACTTGATTATCTTGAATATATGATATATAATGCATTACACGCGTGTAGTATATTTGTAATATTAGTTTGGGGAAAAAGAAATCCATTATTTTTTTGAGAAATGGGTCACATACGACAATATTGTGCGAAAACGATCGTGGTCAAAGCGCGGTGAAACAGCTCAAACTTTCTGAGTGATAAGAAATTAGCATCAAGAGAAGATTGTAAAAATCGATTACTAGAGTTTCTCGCCAATAAGGACCAAGACTTCTATGAGAGAGGCATTATGAAGCTACCTTTAAAATGGCAACAAATTATAGAACAAAACGATGCATATTTGACCCAAATCAGACAATCCGAAACATATTAAATAGTCTTGAAGTTCATGCAAAATATATAGCTAAATACATCCGTTTCAAACATAGATAAATGCATGATAAATAACATTAATATAATACTGTGTATGAATTTATTCTAATGTGTGAAACAAGTGCACGTCTATTAATCGTTCCAGACACCATTCTATAGTCATTAGACGATTCAATTGTCTGTGAAGACTCTAAGATCTTTTGTTGTCTTTGCCTACTGCATCTGATTATGAATACTATCCCTCTTTACTCTTCATTATCGTACCAAAAACGTTCCCTATTTCGTCAGACAACACATTCGATATCCTTTTCTTTGAAATGACTGACTATACATAGTTTTTTACTATAGTATTTACTTATTGCTGTTATTTCTATGCTCTCTCTTTCTTTCTTTCTTTCTTTCCTTCTCTCTCTCTCTCTCTCTCTCTCTCTCTCTCTCTCTCTCTCTCTCTCTCTTTTTCATCGATTTATTACTTTACATAGGAATTAATAATTTTACTATAATTTCTATTACTTATAATGTTTCTTCGACTGATTAAACAACTGAATTCTATTCTGTTATTTACTGAAATTCCGCGAGGAAGCTTCATCACTTTAAATGGTTGTTATGTAATATTTACATTATTAGCCACTTCCAGTCTAATTATTATAGTACTATATATAGCAATAAGTAGAACTATACGAGAAGCCGCTACATATTCTGTAGAATTAATTACAGTATAACCAATAAGGGAATAAATTGAAGGAGTATCGCGCTACTCTTCTTATCATTAAACCTGTAATCAATGAGAATTATTAAATAAAACGAAGAATATATAAAATTTCTGCATGATATATTTGACGCATATAAATGTCAATACGGTGTATTACAAAGGGATCTATCGATGCTCGATCGAATCTTTGTACGTTTAAAAGACTTTGATTTTTTTTGCGTATAAAATACATAAATGGATAAATTTTATACCATTGAATTTCTTCCATTTCAAAATTATATTGCTACACAATCACTGCGATAGCTTGTAATTTTGATTATAACCATGAATATCCATAATGGATATCATCCAATCAGCAGTAATATTTCTCACGAATTTTCTTATGATCGTTCAATTGAAATTCTGAATGAACAGTTTAGTAGAAATTGTATTGAAAATATATTTAATATTCAAGGTAGATGTTTTATGACATAAATTTCTAGAAAATCTAATGAAATGCATTGCAATCCTTGCTCATGCTCCTGCTCCGTGATCCGTAATCCATGATCCACGAGCCATTTATTTTCACGGATTATATATCCTCTCGTTTCAGTCGAAAAAGAAATTTATATTATGTTCAATCATTCACGTTTTATTTAACCTTAACTCGTCACGAACGTTTCATTTCTCTTTTGATAAGAAAAATAAATAAATAAATCATTTGTTTCTCACTCCGATTAAAAAAAAAGAAAAGAATACATTACATGACCTAATTTTATATTACACGATTCCTTAATTGTAATCTAGTCTCCTTCTGCAACCTAAAGATTTTATTGTTCATTTAAAATAAATTTTTACGTCTACATTTGACGAACGAATATTTTTTTCCGGTAAACAGGTTCAATATTTCTTATTTGATATGTGATCGATTAATATATTCAACACGTTATTAATTATCTTGCAATCAAATGTGATAAAAATCCGAAGAATCTGTCATTGGCAATTACGATGAATCCTTGATGTTTCGATCTACTTTAATCGAAATATATTAGGTGAACCGGAAAGTAATGTCGTTTCTGTGCATGTCGATATTTGATTGTGATTAAAAATAAAAACTTGTTAAAAATTTATTCGTTTGAATTTAATTTAAGAAAATGACATTACTTTCCGGTCACTCTAATAGTAACCGGTTAGATAGCATGATTGTTAACATATCAAGAATCAAAAAAATTACCTATCGACAAATGAATTTTAACTGATGATAATATTCGATTGATATCGATTTACAGCAGAATTGCCTGTAACGCGGATGATACATTCCTCGTTATACAAATTTTGTGTCATACGTAGGGACATAGATTAGCTACAACAGGTTATTAATTAAATAAAAAAAAACTTCTTTCTAATATAATCAGTAATAACATGCATTTTATGTAATTTTAAAACAATAAAAAGGTAAAATTTTTGATTATTTAATTATATATATATATATATATATATATATATATATATATATATATATATAATATCTCGGGATTAATTATGTGAGGTGATAAACGAAAATATGTTTCTCTGTGAACAAAGAAACGACAATTTACGTTTATTATTCGCACTGTTTAAATTTTATACTACACTCTCGTGCTACTTCTCTCGTCTACGTTCTATTTCCTACTGCCTATTTCTCTTCCAAATCTTGACGTCTCGATTTGTAGGTAACAAAAGAATTTGTAGATAACAGAAGACAATGGAAGGGCGGGCCATGAGAAGCGCGGCAAATCTACCTGAAGAAAGTATACTTTCTTTACATCTCCCCCTCCCCTGGATAAAAGTGTCTACAATTTTTAGTCCTCGTCACAATCTTCTGATATTGGACGTAGTTTTTTTATGTGGAAGAATTCGGTTTCTTGTTTTTATTTTATATATTGATTCTGAATTTTTTTTTTTTTTGGAAAGGACCAATTCTCAGTTCGTCTAATTTCTTTCTATTCTTGTTAAATATCTTTTTATTATATTTGTGTGATTTTTTTGTTCTTTCTAGTTCTTTATCTCTTATCCAATTTTCTTCACTACTTCTTCTTTTTATTTCTTCGGGGAAAATGTTGGTGTTTGTGCCATCTAACAAATATTTAGGCGTAAAGCTGATTACTGTATGTTCTGTTTCATTATATTTATCCAAACATTCTTTAACGATCATTGTCCGAGCTCTTTTTTTTTCCTTTCTCATTTATCTTGCATCTTATTTTGTTTACTAGGGTCTGATTCAGATCCAATCTAAATTCGTCTTCATTCACATGTTTCTTCAAATTTACTTTAACTTCTTTTATTTTTTCATTTCTATCCAATGTATTTATATTTTTTTTTGTTTGTGTTTCTTTCTTTTGAGATATCTGTAAGTTTTCATCCTGAGTTAGTTTGAATTTCTTTATCATATCTAACCCAATAATGAAATCTTCAAAGTTATTTCTTTCTACAATAAATGCATCAACGTATTCCTCTTTATCGAAAATTTTTACTTTAATGGTTACTAAACCTTTTGTTTGTGTCACACCATTGACCGTCTTTAAAAATATTTTGTTTTTATCATTTGTCTCTTTTTCTTTTTTTTTTTATTTTGACTAGTCTCGAATTTATTAGAGAGACTTGGGAACCTGAATTATATGTTCCGTTTACCTATAACTTCTCTTCTAATACTATCTTCACTTTGATCAATGGTGTGGTTATTTGTTTTTTTTGTTCCTTGTATAGGTCCACTTCTATCATTGAATTGCTTCCATTTATTCTGGTTTCTATTTTCCTTTTTGAACCAACAGGAGTCCTCTGAATGATATCTAATGCCTTTGTTTAGTTTTTCACCATTCTTACACGGTTTCTTTTCTTCAAATTTCTTTTTTGTAAAACTGTTCTTATTTACTAGATTTTCACATTTTTTTATTTGTTGTCAAAATTTTGTTGACTTTTGACAATTTTCTCTGTCTATTTTATCTTTTATCAATTCTGATAATCCTGCTGCTATAAGCATTATTTGTACCGTTACTGTTGTCCATATCCAGTAGTAGTTTTTCCTTCCTCATAGCGTATTCCATCAGTGGACCTTCTTTATATCTGTAGGATGTAGCGTATATACCTGTATTCCATCCTTTGTCTGCAAATGATTTCAAGAATCTCTGTTTCCATTCATTCCAACCAGCTTCTATTGTCAACGCTGTTAGTGTTACTGAGTGCCAGTCTAAACATGCCCTGTCAAGGAATAATCTTAGAATTTCAATTTTTGTGTTATCTTCTTTAATTTCGAATCTTTGACATTTTTTTTCAAATGTCTCCAACCATTGTTCTGCATTTAAGTGTCTATATCCAAATTTTTCGATCATGAATTTTTCCGATATACCCTTTAAATCTATTTGATATTCTTTCTTCTGTGTGGGTTCTATTATGTTTGTTTCTACTATTTCTTCTAGATATAGATCATTAAACATTACATTGCCATTTTCATCAAAATACGTACTCTCCATTTCCTGTGTGCATTTAATCCATATTTTTTTCTCTTGGCCTCTTTGATTGAGGCTTTTTTCATTCTCATATAGCTTTTCATTTTTATTAGTTCGCTATGGTTACTTACAAATTTTTCATTCTTTGGCAACATATATCTTTCTTTGTCCTCATTTGTGATACAGGTTATAGCAATCATGTTTGTTTTTCTGTCACTCGGTGATACCACACATTTAAATGCGAATTGTAGTTTTCTTTCCATTATAAACCAAAAATTGTCGTTTTATAATATCTCAGATTAATTATGTGAGGTGATAAACGAAAATATGTTTCTCTGTGAACAAAGAAACGACAATTTACGTTTATTATTCACACTGTTTAAATGTTATACTACACTCTCATGCTACTTCTCTCGTCTACGTTCTATTTCCTACTGCCCGTTTCTCTTCCAAATCTTAACGGCTCGATTTGTAGGTAACAAAAGAATTTGTAGATAACAAAAGACAATGGAAGGGCGGGCCATGAGAAGCGCGGCAAATCTATCTGAAGAAAGTATATTTTCTTTACATATATATATATATATATACGTATTATATATATATATGTATTATATATATATAAAATAACTTAAAATAAAAAGAAAGGTAAAACTAGTATCTGTCAAAATCGCTCTGGTTCTTATTTTACTTTCATTTTTCCTAATTGTGTGAAAGAGTTGATTCAGTTATGTCAAATTACTTGAGGATAAATGGCTTTGAGATCGATCAAAAATTTATAATTTTTTTTCTAATGATATAAATTTTTCTAGCCAATTTATTTTTTGTAAAGTTCTTTGGAATCACGGCTGAAAAATATTATTTCTTATTTTTAATATTAACAATAACGAAAAAAGATTGCCTTACTTAAATAATAATAAAAATCTTATTTATTATTTCGTATATGTAAGCATTATATTGAAAAATATCATAATGTCTCAAATAACGTAAAGTTTTTGTTAAATAAGAGAAATTTTTCATACGTCCAATAGATTAAATAAATTATTTCATATGCAGTAAAAACATGAAAAAAATATTTCCTTTATATATAATATAAATTCGAACGAGTTACGAAGTTATTAAGTATTGCGTATGTCTAGAATCAATAAAAATATTTGCCGTAGAAAACTTCAAATTCAACGATAATAACAATTTCCCTGATAAAATATGAGTTTGAAATATATAACGAAGAAAATAATTTTAAAACGAATATTAATATATTCCGCCATCGAAATTTTTCATAAGAAAAATATATTTCCCGATGATAGGGGTAATTAATAAAAATTGAATGCGGCAGTGATAAAGCCCGTTCGAGAAATAGTTCGAAATATTAAGAATATCATTGAGATCGGTAACTATGTTGTTAAACGTAGTAACATGATAGATAACGTTAAAAACTCTGACTTATGGAAATATATTATTAACGGCATGAAAACGATTCCCTTTTATATTTAGCGGTCTTTTGAAAAATGTTGATACCTCTACAAGAGGTTTGCAATACGTTTGATATGTTACCTAAGAAAAGTGGATGGACAAAGTATAAAAACGGAGAAAAAAAAGTAAAAAAGAAATGCAACCAAAAGAACGAAGATGTAATTCGATTCGTTACAAAGTACATTGAAGATCACAAGCGCGGGCGTCGTTTATCGGTCGTCGTCTTGTGAACGCGCACGATCCGTTACGAAAATCAATACTGACCTTTTGAGCCAATCAAAGTTGCCGCATATCGTTACAGAATAAAATTTCTTTAAAGACTAAAATAGTGATGAATTGAGTTGAAATGGCAATTAGAATCGATTTTTCGTTTGTTTTATTCTTTAAACTAAATATGTAACGTTATTGATACGTCACGAAGAGGTAAATGTACCTCTGACCGACCCTGATTTTGACAGGTTTAATGAAACATCCAAGCTCTTTAATCAAATATCTATGGCTACTTCAACTAAAACTATATCGATTATTGAATTTCATATATTCACAGAAGGGAATAAGATAGTAGATGATATTTCGATCAATCGATTCTTTCGATTTAGTTTACTCAAATTTTTGCGAATATAACGAGAATAGTTTCCTAGTAAGTTCTTTCGAATGAACCTGAAAGATAAACTCTCTGGTTACGTCGTCAAATATTTTAATAAACGAAATTTGCGCCCGAAAGCTTTGCTAAAACTAACAATTCCTTTCTAATCTTTGTAATTAATTTTTGTTGAGAGAGAAGATGGCTTAAGTTAAACCAAAAGAGTGAAATTCTCGTCGTGTTTTACATCGAAATTTCATATTAGGAGCTCGACTTTGACATTAATCTTCTCATGATTTCAGTTTTTCATCAATCCACCATCAATCTAGATAATTCTTTGTATGAGAGGTAGTTTCGAAAGTTAACAAAAAATATATATAAAAAAAAATGAGAAAAAATAAAAAATGAAAAAAAAAAGACAGAAAAATAATAAAAAAGAAAAAAACCAAAGAAGAAAAGTCTGACATATTCTATCGAGATGAAATATCGTTTATCGATCGACGTGATGAGACTAATAACTGTTCCGAACGAATAATTCTTATCTTATCGCGACATGAAATGTAAGCGAAGGTGATGGCATAGGTTTATGTCTCACTGAAGAGAAAAGAAGAGAAAGGACAAGAAGAAGAGAAACGAATGAAAGAGAGAGAGAGAGAGAAAGAGAGAGAGAGAAAGAGAGAGAGAGAGAGAGAGAGAAAGAAAGAAAGAGAGAGAAAGAAGAAAGAATGCGTATCGATCACCGTCACAAATTTCCCTTTCCTTTTTTATTATCCCCCATACGGTTGAAGGTATATAACGAGAAGCGAAGAAGTTCTCATATTCTATGTGTTTCCATTATACAGACAAGTTGTTTACGGTACACTATAATGAAGAGAATCTTTAAGTAAATTATATGCATCTCATGATTCAACGGGATAAAAGAATTTTTTATTTGTCCAATTAGAAGAATCGAATTCCCATAAGGAATGGGAATAAGGATCTGTAAACAAAATCGAATTATTTTCATTTTTTTTTCTTTTCTCTCTTTCGTAAGATTTAATCATAAGAAAACGATATAGTATATTCGACTATCCCTTCCGGATATGTTAAGTATTGTTCCTAAACGAAACTTAGATTGAAAGGAACTTAAATTGTATCACAATGAGTAGAACTTTTTAGGGTAAAAAAAGGATAAAGAAAAGAAAAAAAATTGCTTCCGTCCATGTCGAAGGAAAATGGCGAGGGGAAACTGACAATGGGGTAGAGAAAACTTTTGGATGCGAAGGCTTGATACTGGTTGAGTTAATCTCTCGATATTTCGAAGCACGAAGGATGTTCCGAGTAAAAGGGAAGCTTTCCTTATCTTTCTGTCTCTTTCTCCATCATAGAAAAAGGAGATAGTAGTAATGGTAATGGTATCGAACCAGAGTCTTTTACAACGATTGGGTAGAGGACGTTCTTTATCTCAAAATCAATGCTGCTACGGATTAGTGTTTCCTTGACAGCTTTCTCAAGTTTTCCACTGCAAACCAGATTTAATGTATTGTGTGATTACGTTCAATTCAATCGTGTTTCCCATGGGAAAAGTACAATTCGCGTTTATGTGTTTAACAAAAGCATGAATGAAATGTTACGTTATCATTATTTTCAACCTCGTACCGAACGATTTTTCAACAATTTTCCTTTCATCAAGCTTTGTTACTCGTATCGATTGAATATGTATATATATATGTATATATGTATATATATATGTGTATATATACATATATGATCGTCAATTTATATTATGGAAACACTGATAGCAAGATTTCCGTATGATCGAACTATTCGAAAAAAGAATTCTTATTCCTTTGTTAAGTCGGTATAGTTTTGCCAAAAATAAAAGAGCTCTGTCTGACGATTGTCCTATTTCATCTATTTTAAAGCAAATCGATTTGTAAGATATCAAGATTTCATTCTTTTATATTCCAACAGACACAAGATTCAAAGCAGTCGTGCGAAATGAACCAATTTAAATTACTAAACGAGGATCTTCCTTTCTCTTTACTTCTATCTCTCCCTCACTTTCTCTCTCTCTCTCTCTCTCTCTCTCTCTCTCTCTCTCTCTCTTTCTAAAAATTCCCTCCGTCGTTTCTCTACGATCTCTTTATTCCTTCAAATTCCATACGAACATCTTATGAAGAAAATAGTTCATGACATAGCATTTTATGTCTTTCCTTCTGTTGAGTACCTATACATGTATAATATAATAATAAATCATTTTCTATAAGGGCTTATAAAAAATCGACTTATTTTGGTTGTAAAACTGATGTGTAGAAAGAAGAGAAGAAATTTGTTAAGATCTTGGATGGCGCTTATATAAATGTAGTGTCAGAAGAAAAGGAACGATGAGTTCGTTATAAAACAAAAAAAATGTCGAGGATGCTTTGCGAGTGACGAGACTTTTTCTTCTCTTTCTCTCTCTCTCTCTCTCTCTCTCTCTCTCTCTCTCTCTCTCTCTCTCTCTCTCTCTCTCTCTTTCTCTTTCTGGTTTCCGGGCAAACATTTTCGTCGGTTTCATGGCTCATTGGCTCGCTTAAACCCACTTCCTATGTCGTGCGATACCGTTGTAGGAAAATGGGGAAAGGAAGATGCGCTTTTTGAAGTCGAGAACAACTTTTACGAACCAAGTATATCTCGACTATTCTCTTTGGATCTTCCTGCCTGCACTTAAGGGTCATTGAAAAAAGACAAACGTGACGAAAGTGTGTACAGAAAAACTCACCGTTTACCACACCTCTCACATTCGTGACATTAAGATAATGGATCTGCACATATATCTCTTCAAAGAGATTTATATTTTCTCACTATAGATATTGTAATAATATAATAAATTTTACATCATTTATTAATCTTTTTATAATTATTTTTTGAAAGATCGTTAAAGGATAAAAAAAAGGAAATGAAACGAAAAAAGAAAAAAATAAGAAAAAAAGAAAGAAAAACTGAAAGTTCAAGGATAAATCACTAATTTGATTTAAGAAGAAAGTTTGATACACTTCAATTGAGTAAAATGCTTATCTTCTCTTTTTTCTTTTTCTTTTCTAGAACATACTAGACTAGAGAAGAAACGAAATATCAAGAATCTATCGAGTTGGTTTAATTAAATGAAATAGAAAGAGAGTATTTCAATCGAAATGCAATAGTAATTGCAATTTATCTTTAGTTAAACCCATTTAACCTTGTTATAAAGAGAGACGATGTCCGTAATGCTTTCGAATTGAAAAAAAAGAAAAAGAAAAGTAAATGAAACGTTTGTTAAAAAAAGACAACGTTCGATAACGTTCCTTCGATATATACGAACGAACTGTGAAATCAAAAATGGTTTACAGACGGCCAATTTCGATCGCATATCATCCTTTACGATCGTTGTCGTATCATTTAAACTATTGCATTTTGTCGATTATATGCCTCGAAAAATCCAATTAAATTGATTATTCTATAAGAACCGTTATGTTATCGCCAGCACAAATAATGTGTACATCAATATTTTCATATTAATCGATCGTTAATGCGAAAGGTAAATTTACGATGTTATAAATAACGGCTTGTAAATGTTGATATACATTGAGTATACGCACCGTATGGCGTATCATCAAGAGGGCAAAGAATTTTTATGAAAAAAGGAGAAAAAAAAAGAAGTACAAAAAAATAGCAACGAACTCGAAAGCAAACAGAATAGATAAGGTTACGAACGATAAGAGATTTACAAGGACTTTTCTATATTCGATGTTGATAAGTACAGGCTACTGCAGAAATAGAACACCGACCCATTTATATGAGACAAAAGAAAGGAAGACAGATGGATACGAGAACTTTCTAACTAAACCGAACCGATAAAAGTTGCATAGTTATCTCTTTCGAGATACTTAAAGCACTTTTCTTTTTTATTGATTTGTTTATTTAGTTGTTTTTTCATTTTTATTTTTATTTTTATCTTTTCTTTGTTTTAGAAATCTCGTTAAACTTATATAAATAACTTTGAATATAAGAGGGAAGAATCTTAATTAGCAATAAAAAGAATTCTTTCTTCATCTTTAGAATGTACAATCAGCGTGATTCTTTTTCTTTCCTTTTTTCTTTCTTTCTTTTTTCTTCTATAATTTGTACTTAATAAACATCTACGAATATATTGCAGGATTATATGTGTATTATATATATATATATATATATATATATATATATATATATATATATGCGCGTGTGTGTGTGTCTGTGTTTATGGAGATAATGTAAATATTAGGAACAAGTTAACTACAACTGTGACTGTATACTAATAGCAAATTCCCATTGGATTGTCGTGTACCTGGAATTTGAATTTATCGCTTGATTAGTCACAAACGATAAATAATATTCGAACTTTCGACTATATGTTCTAATTGTTATCAAAATGTACATTAATTGAATAATATAATAATTATATGTGGAGAACTAAAGACCATTGCAATTATTGATAGGATATGATAACGGAATATTTTTATTTTTTCTTCTTTTTTTTTTATATATGTGGAACGTGACGAAACACAAGATTGTTCTGTGTATCAAACATTGTCCCATGATGGTCTTTATTGATCGTAATGTCATTGTTTCCATAATTACGTTGAAAGCTACGTTAATTGTCCACGAAACATCACGTATTTTTAATCCTTCTGTGTACTCCTTCCGTAAATACGAAGCACGATCAGAAAGATAAAAGTAAATTAAATCTTCTGAATAATTCGTTTGCAACTACGTGTTTAAATTTTACAATGAGAATTTCCATCGGTTTCAATCGAATTCTTTTTATATCGAGAAGAATATCAATTTTGAGTGGATTTATCTATTGAAAAAAAATCTTTTTTAAATAAAAAAAAAAGAAAAAAGAAATAATAACGATCTTTAAATAAAGTTATTATTGTTTACTTAATCGATAAAAAAGTAACATAATAAAAATTACCATACGTATGTATATATGTACCTTTACCTTTTCCGAAATATTTTGTTTTCTTTGTTACTCTTTACGGTGAAGGTCGATTACCTTTTCATAAGCAACAAAACAATAACACACCCGATGTTAATCACTTCTGCAGGTCTCTGTCATTGCTATCTCTCCGATATTTCTACCGCTCTTGCCTAATATATGTTTAAATAATAATGTTGATATCGGACAAGTGGAAATATAAAGAGTTGAAAATTGGCAAACTCTCCGTACCGTAATTATTCGAATAAAAGATACATTTACAAAGTGAAACGTGTAGTAAAAATAATTGTATTGTTTCTTATTAAAATATAAATATTTTTACACACATAGAGATATGTATGTATGTATATATATATACATTTTTTTTTCTTCTTTTTCCTACTCAAATAACAAAATGTTTTAATAAGAACTTACGAAACAGGAAATTTTTTCCCCTTTTTATTTAAAAATGATTGTGTTTTGCAATTAATAAATTTACAGTACTTTATATTTGTTGTAATAATATTTAATAAGAATATTTCACGTACACGGGTGCAGATATTACAAACTTTTTTTTTTTATAAAAAGAACAGTATAAATATTCGAAGTAACTATAAATAAAACTCAAAAAAATGTTTTCTCTCTTCGTGAAGAAAATTTTCAATAACTTAAAAATTGTTATCGCGTTTTGTGATTCATTTAAGGGGAAATAAACATCTCTCATACAAATGAAATATTTCAGATTGTTTGGCAACGTCGATAAGTAAAATTAATTTCTCATTAATGACGCTAACAGATGATTACAAAATACACAGTTTATTTAACGGATCAATATGAAATTAATGTGACGAGCGAATTTCAGTATATGACGTAGCAGGTAATAATTGCATGATAACCGCAACAATTAGCGCATAGTATTATCTTACTCGCTTGATTATTCGACTTATACAGGAAAATCCTGGAATGACAATAGTTATCATTTCCCATTAATGCTTGGAAAAGTGGTCGATGCTTTCTAAAATAGAATTTAACACTTATGCCATTCAATATGTATATTATTAAACATTAAAATTATGGCTTTATTATATCGAAATTAATTGAGTCCTTTCGTTATACATACGCGATTATCTCTAAGAGAAAGTAATTCGAAACTAGATTGTTTTTACTTCATCGTTGTATTTAAAGGTTCAATTTTTCTTCAAAATGTTTTTTCGCTGGATGTTCAACGGTCCGAAATAAATAAATAAATAAATAAAGAAAGAAAGAAAGAAAGAATGCCTTGGTATACGGCAGCAACGTAAAGAAGTTCGCGAAAGTAAAGAAATGTGTAGACACTCCTAAAGTGAAAATTAATGACTGTGCGAGCAAAGAGAGTATAAAGAAAGATAGATAGAAGAAAAGTATATTCTTTTTACTTCATCACAATATGAAGCTCTTATTAAAATAAAGTATCGTCTTATGTTAATTAAAATCCAACTGTATACCTCTTTTTATTTCATTGGAACAAAGTAGAAGCTTAGAAAGAATTTATAATTAAACACATAGGTTATCTGTTCTTATATATCTTTAATAATGCTTCCGAAATATTAATCAGCATACTAACGATATTCTGTTATTACAATTCGAGGTCATTCGGTTTCACGAGTATCTACAATTAAAATGAAGAAATTATGATTTTATATTATTTTATTATATTATTTTATAAGAATTCATATATGTAAATATCAGCTTATATACGATCGAGAGTAATATCATTTATAAATACTTAAGAGGAAGTTTCGCGATTACTTTTTTTTAATAACAGCTACGATATGTGGGGATATTTCTCCCTTTTTCTCTCTATTTCTCTTTTTCTCTTTGTTCGCGCGTTGAAAAGAGAATAGCTTTACATGCACCGATTAAATTCTTATCGGCATTAACGATATTGAAATAAATTCAACTCTTTCTCTGTAAATCGATTGCTTGCTACACGAATTCGCTCTACTCGAGAATTTCTTTAATGGACTTAACGATTTCTATTGAAATACGATAAATTATTTTTTTCATAAATAAATCTAATGTTAATCGATCGTTCCTCGATCAAACTTTTTTTAATCTATCTATTCGTCTAATTTCATCAGAATAACGAAACTAATTTTGAAGAAAAAATGATTTCAAAAAGTTCCTTCTTTTCTTTTTTTTCTCTCTTTTTTCTTTGTCATTTTTTTTTCTTCCTTTTCTCTTCCTTAAGGATACAACAATGAAAGAGCTAAGAATAACAGAGTATTCTTCTTTCAGGCTATTTAAAGATTCTTAACTTTTTGAAGCAAAATAAGTTTCGTTGGGTGTCGTCGACGGATCATCGTTCCGACGAAAAAACCATCCACAGTTTTCACTCTTCACGCTTATGAAAATATGTACACAGACGCAATCCAGGAGATTCCTTTTTTCTTTCCCTCTTTTTTTCTCCTTTATTTTCACCCCATATATCGTCGTAGTAACAACATCGTAGTAACAACATCGTAGTAACAACGTCGTAGTAACAACGTCGTAGTAACAACGATCTCTACGTAAAATCCGTATTTGCTTGAGCAACACTTTTCACGACTCAGATGCGTATCCATCCTCCTTTTAATTATTCATATTCCCTCTCTCTTGCTCTCTATCTATCAATTTCTCTATCTATCTATCTATCTATCTATTTTTCTTTCTTTTTTCTCTTTCTTTTTCTCTCTTTCTCATCAGTTAGTTCATTATCACATACAAATGGCTTGTCATTTCTATATATGCTATCGTTATTTTTGATCGACCATTTTTCCGCTTTCAGTGGTTTTCTTCCATTTAAAAAATTCAATCTGTGACACTTATTCTTTTAATAACAGACATATTCATATATTTGTTTATACATTTATCAAAGACAATGAGTATAATAAAAATTTCCACAAACATGATATCTTTTTGTTAAATATAAGATATTATAAAAAATGAACTGATCCATTATGCGTCGATATTGCTTCAATGTTCGATAAATTAGATGAGCATTACATTAATCACATAACGAAACATTAATCTGATTTATTATATATGATATCGTATTTACAATAGATCAATCTGTCTTCTCTCTTCTCATCTTCTCAAATCATTTCCTTCTTATATAATATAACTTGATGATTGATAAATTGAACCACCCTTAACATGATAAAACAAAATTACTTTTTCTCTCTCTCTCTCTCTCTCCATAAGAACGACACTAATAGATGGAATACGTAACGTCATACGCGTATCAGTCGCGAGCAACTTCTGATATGAGATATTCGAAAATGTCTCACTTTACCACTACAAAATCACGAAAAGCTTCTCTGAAATCATTTCCCCCCCCCCTCTCTCTCTCTCTCGAAAATACTTTCTTTCCTTGGGTCGATTCTCGATTTTCCTTTTCGTTTACTCGCGAAAAAGTAAATGTAAAGATAGAAAAATAGATGGTGGTATGGTGCAAGAGAGCAAAAGAGATAGAAAGAGAGAAATTGATAGAGAAAAGGGTACGGATAGTAAGAAAAAACATAGGAAATAACAAAAGAAAGAGAAAGATAGAAAAAAAGGTATTAAGATGGAAATTAAGAAAGATAAAGAAAGAGAGAAATACAAAGAGGATGGGATAATGGTAGCGATTAAGAGAATGAATAAGAGAATGACAGAGAGAGAGATAGGTATAAGTATAGTGAATAAGAGATAGACGGATACGATAACGGAGATAGAGAAGGATAGAGAGAGCAAGAGAGACAAAAAGAGAGAGATAGCAAGAGAAAAGGAGAATAAGAGAGATGTCAACAAAGAAAGATTAAACGGCCTACTGTCCATGGTCAAGCAAGATTTTCGTTGCCAATACAATGTTCAGTATATAGATTGGTGTGATTAACGTGTACGAGATAGGATCAGAGCGTACACATTAGAGAGAGATAGAGAGAGAGAAAGAGATAGATAGAGAGAGAGAGAGAGAGAGAGAGAGAAAAAGTTTTGGTATTGGTATGTACAACAGTCTTCATTAGTCTTTGTCCAAGCTGCTCTGAAATTGCCGTAGCCGCTTTATGCTGCTCTTAGCGGCCGATGAAATGACCGTAAACACTACCCCCTGCCTACGTGAACACGAGTGCCTATAACATGGTAATCGATTACGTATCTAACGATCTAAACTGTGAAAGTGAAAGGAGGAAGTCGTTAACTGGAGTCACAACTCTTAGTTAATTAAAAATAAAACATTAACGTTCACGATATTCGACAATTTTAATGTTACACTCACAAGAAATTCCTTATAATGATATAAGTTCTATAGAATTTACTGTGTAATGATTTAAAGCCAATTATTCTCTTTTTCTTCTTCTTCTTATTCTTAAGTTAATCTTTTGATTGTCTTCGTTTGCGGTTCGATCGCTGAGATCTCTTGATATAAACTAACCAATGTTTTTGTTATACTGAGTCGTGCGGTTGTTTGATATAACCTTGACGAATATATTCGAATAACGAAAAGATAATTTCGTCTTGCGTTATAATTTATAAATAATAAAATCTTGTGTTTACGAAATAGAAAAGGTATCCTATTCTCCATCCATATATTTACGTTCCATCGTCTATGAGAGAAAGTTTTCTTTCTCTAGCAATGTAGAAAATGTTGAAGATATAAAAAAAGTATATATATATTTCTGTATTACTATACTTTACCCTCAGAATTTATTCTAATAAGAATTGAAATAAAGTTAGTTTTTGATATTGCAACGATTGTTCCGAGATACTATGACATGCGACATTTCTATTCCTTTTCGTAGAAGTTTTTCCTTTGGAAGGAAAATCTCTCCTTACTGTACTAGCTCACAAGAAAAAACTTTCAAACGAATTTCTTTTTCGATATTCTACTGTTCGCTGTATTACTTTCTTCTTTTTTTTTCTTTTTCATTTTTTTCATTTTTTCATTTTTTTCTTCTTTTTCACAGTTGCCGTGAGAGAAAAGTCCTTAAATTAAGAATGAAAAGAATGGGAAAGAAAAATATAGAATTTCTCAGCTGATAAATCTCTTTCTATATCTTCGCAAATGTTTATGGAAAATCCTCGGGAAATGTTTCTGTTTATATCCGAATCGAGCTTATGCGTACACGTATAACATTTCTATGGAGAAGTATGTATTAATAAAACAGTCAAATTAATTATATTATTTTACACGTAGTAATACTTTTTTTATTTCACATTTCAGTTTACTCCTTTATGATTTAATGATCGTACAAAATTATATACTTTACATTTATATAAGCGTTCTTCAACATTTTTCATTCATAAATTATTATTATTATTATTATTATTATTATTATTTTTTTTTTTTTTTTTTTTTTTATTTTTATTATTATTACCTATAAAAAATTCGATGTACTTTGACAATGAAAATCAATTTATGTAATGAACGTTATATAAAATGAAATCTTGTCAAGATACCTTCTAATAAAGATAATTAATCCGTTTGTTTTGTACGAATTCGGTAAATTGTACAATTAAAAGAGAAATCTCTCAAGAGCCAGTAATTAGTCAATGTCGGTGCTTAGCGGAGTGATCGTTCGGAAAGGTCATGTTTAATGGCTGCTTAATTGTTCAACGAAAGAGGTAATATTTGGTGATTTTATAGCCGAAACACGTTAGTAATTGTTTAATTAAAATTTTCTGTCAATCTTTCGAGAACGTTAGACTCTTTCTTTCGTAGTATCTGGAATATATATATATATAATGTATGGAATATATATATATATATATATATATATATATATATATATATATACATAATGTATCTGATCATATATGTGTATACATATACACATATATACCAGTAGCATAATCCGTATGAACATCAAAGTCGTCAATCAAGGCGTAGTGACGTTACCTACCTCGTAGACTGATACTAATAGTATCATCGTTAAAGTTCCTACTAATTTTCCAATGCGATTACTCTGGAATCAAGCTGACGGATTTACCTACGTATGTTGAATTTATCTCGACTAAGCGAATAACTTTGTCTAAAAATTTCAGATATAACCTTGTCTTTATTCTACTTCACATGAATCCATTTTTATAATATTTTTAAAGAAAATTTATTTTACAATGGCGTAATAACTGATAAAAATCGTGGACTGGACAAATATATTGTCGATAGAAGAGTCATTTAATTCGATTATAACGATAAAAGTAATATAACTAGTATATATATATAAATTATATATTTATATAAATGTTCTTTTTGTGGTTACTGTAACGTAGAATCGCCCGCGGCAAATGACACTTTTCGAGAATGTTTGCATTTTAAAATGAAATGGACTGGATTTTAATAGAGTATATGCGCCTGCGGCATATAACTCTCTTTTAATCTTTTATATTTTATCTCGATAATAGTTAATGTTTTTCTAGATTAAAATGGCATAACGTATTCCGAACGAAAATTGACAATGTAATGATTTTTCGAAATTCTATCAAAAAATATTTATATCGTTCTTAATGAACCAATGAATATTAAGCTATGTTATTTATTTTTAATTTGTAATTTTGCCTTTGTCGAAAAAGCTTTCCTGGAATCGTAATTTCTTTCTACCTCGAAAACTCGCGTTATCTCTCAACCGTTTCTAGGTTATTCCAGTTAATACTTTTTCCATGAGAATATAAAATGTATCTCTTCTAATCTTCGAACTTACAGTTTCTCGTATAACTCGTCTTTTTCCTGAAAGTATCTTATAATGAACGGTCAATTTGTTTTCTTCGTTTGTATATGTATGCTCTTTGAACGTTATACGAAAAAATAAATTCGAATGACTTCGTTCTTAAGATCAAAAGTTATGCATACCATAACACATAATCTGTCCGTTTTACGACGACGCTCGTATTTTTCTAAAATATAAATCGTAATAAAGATTTCGTACGGCTAAAACATAAAAGACTTTTTATGTTCTCTCGTAAAGACAAAAAAGAGAAAACGAAAGAAAGAAAGAAAGAAAGAAAGAAAAAAGGAAAGATAAAAGAAAAAAGAAAAGAAAAAAAATTGAAAAACCAAAAAAAAGAAAGATTTCATATTTGTGCCAACACTACAGAAGTTTTAAGATCTTTTATCACATCGTCGTAAGAATTATAATGAGAATTTATCCCGAATATGATCGATCGAGAGAAAACGTAGTAAAATTAAAATTAAAATGTCTCGATTAAAAAAATCGATATTTTCAAGTTATGAGGATCTTTTAAAGAAGATGCTTTACATTAATGAGAATACTTTTTTGAGAAAGTAAACGTTGCACATTTTCTTTTTTTTATTGAAATAACTGACTACGAGAATGATCCAGGAAAAGACGATCAAGGTGGTGCAGTATATGAAGTTAAAAATAGTATTCAAAGTTGCCCTTGGATAAATTATTGTGACGTCAAAAACATGGACAAAGCTATTCACCAATGAACCGCGCCGAACGATGCATCCATCCATCATTTTGTCTGTATATTATCATCAATAATTATATATATATATATGCGTATAGACGCGTAACAAGACCAATTTTGTTAGAATCTTTTTTATTCACAGCGTGCTGCAACTTGACTAAGGATAAGAAAATTATGCCGTTACTTTATTCGGTAGAGCTTCCTAAATGACAAGCAATTTTCCGTTAATGAAAGTTCTTGCGAGTTTAAGCTCAAAAAATATAAAGCTTTTTAAAATTTCAATAACGATACAAAAAGACTTTGATGTTTTATATTTCTATTTCTAAAGGAAACCTCTGAAATCACTCCAACATCGATTAATCATTTTATCCGTCCGCCTTTTTTAAATAATTAATTATTATTTAATGTATTAATTATTAATTATTATTTGGAAAATATTTTTGATTGTGTTATTCAACATTTATTGTTTTTCTTCTTATAGATAGCAATTTCGTCCTCGGAAATGCGCAGGTTCCGACGATCTATCCGATCGTTTATTGTTCTGACGGATTTTGTGAGCTGACAGGATTTGCGCGAGCGCAGATCATGCAAAAGGGTTGCGCTTGCAAGTTTCTTTACGGCTCGGAAACGAAAGAGGAGGTAAAGGCGATGATTGATAAAAGTCTCGAAAGTAAAACAGAGCTGAAGATGGAAGTCGTCTTTTATAAGAAGAACGGTAAGAGAATTTCTTTTTCGGTGTATTGCGATATAAAAACGTTAAAACTTCATTCGCGCATTTAAATAAGATAGAAATTCTGTAAATTTATTTTGGCAGACGAGTCGATCGATAGTCGTGCAAACCGGTTACGTAAATTTGACGCTGTGTCATTTACAAAATTTTTTTAATGAACAACAATGGAAACGAAATGTTTTTAAAAGATTGTAAGAATTACCAACCACATTTTGTCGGATGCAACATATACCGCACGATTTATTAATTTTACGGTAATATCCCTCAGTCGAAGATTAAATTCACAATGAAGGGAAGAATTTGTGAATCTTGAAGAAGAATTTAATCTTTTTCCTTCGGCCGGTTGGATGCGAATAAAAATAAATTATAGTCTGTCTCCGTGGTAACTATGTATTTCATTCGGGAAAAAAATCACATCGATCTTTCGTTCCTTTTCTTTATTTTTCTTGGTTCATGTAAATTTTCTAAAAATTTCAAAAATTAAAATTGCTTTCAAGCTCATTGAATCAATTTACAGAATAAATTGAAAACACGTACCTATCTCATATAAAAATGATTGATCGATCTAAGAAAAGTGAAAAGAAAAATTAAAAGTTGATTCATTAAAGGGAAAAAGAGAAAGGGAAAGAGAGAAAAAGAGAGAGAGAAAGAGAGAAAGAGAGAGAGAGAGAGAGGGAAAGTATTATTCGAATTGTTTGGCAAACAAAATACACAGGCTATTTATTAAGACTGCTCTCTTAACCGCTTGCTGGCATTTTACTGAATATTCTGGAAATTAAATTAATTAGTCCTACTGTCTGAAGACAAGTCATTATTATTTTACATTAATACGAAAACCCATTATATTTCGCCCTGGCTTTTTAATTCTCACGTGATGTGTTTCGCAATAGGATACCATTCTCATTCACTCTCTCTCTCTCTCTCTCTCTCTTTCTTTCTTTCTTTTTCTCTTTCTTTCTTTTTCTTTCCCTACATTCTAGAATTTCTATCGTTTTTATATTTTCAAAAATGTCTCGTGAAACGTGATGAACTCGAGAAAATTATAAGATAAACGAAAGAATGATAAATTTTCAAAAATGTTCATACGTTTTTTCTTTTATCAAAATTTCAAATGATAATTATTAATTTTATTCCTTTCGCAGGAAGCCCATTCGATTGTTTATTGGATATCGTTCCAATAAAAAACGAAAAAGGCGATGTAGTCCTGTTCCTGGCATCTCACAAGGACATCACACATACGAAGAATCTTCAGCTCTGTGAGTTGCACGATAGTGGTGAGTTTTAATCATGCTTTGCTTATAAAAATCAGCCTGATATAATCGTATTATACCTAATAGCAAATAGGTCCCGTCGTATTCGACCTTGTCGAATAAACGAAGATCAAAAATTTCGTAATGTATTTTAATTGTTTGATATTGTTTATACCATTGTTCTTCAACTTGCGATTGGATTATTTACATAATATAAGACAATTATATATTTATATACACAGCACGCTTTACGCATGGCTATCACGCATCACGTTATTTAGCCAATGCAACACCAATTTTTAAGCACACGACACATCTCGATTGCACATTTAAATAACTTATCACAAGAACCAAGGAAAAAGAAGAAAAAAAGAAGACTTAATTTTCTTGTTTACATTTACCTACGTTCTAATCAATGCAAGCGTGTTAAGACAATACAGCTTTGTAAAATTATCGTTAAGAGCAGATTACAGATTAATTATTCAAAAGGTATATTTTATTGATAGAGGATTAAACGAAGTTGATTTTAAAGATATTACAAATTCTGAAGATCTCAACGATAAAAGTATAGTTTAATAACTTACCAAATCTTTTTATTTTTATATAAAAATATAAATATAAATATTCAAAATATCTTAAATATTTTACTAGATACTATGTGTTATATATCTTTTTCTTTCTTTTTCTCTTTCTCTCTCTCTCTCTCTCTCTCTCTCTCTCTATTTTCCTCTTCCTAGTTTTACTTAGATTACTTAAACAATATCTTATTTACGATGAAAATCGGATTTACTTTGAATACTGAAACTTTAATATCCGCTATAAGATAAAATATATTTTATCGAACCGGAGATACGACAAATTTTTTACTTTTTTCAAAAAAAAAAACAAATTTGCAAGTTTTTTTATTACAAGAATGACTCATTACACAATTCATATTTTGTTTTTGTTGTATATCTAGAATTAAAAAATTATATTACAGCATCGGGAATGTGTAATTGTTTTTTCTTTTGTAATGCATTTTTCGTAGTATGTAGTGATATTTGATATAATCAAATTCAATTATTGCCCATAATATATAACATATAACAATACATATAACATATGTCTATTTAAATTGATATTGAGCGAATATAAACATGAATATTGAATAAATAAAATCCGTCTCTGTTCGGTTTGGTTTTTTATAAATAATTTTAATCCAATCATATTTAAAATAATCGTGTTCTGTCGGTATGAAATAAATTTTTACTTGTATCTTTAGAAGAGCAACAATATCAAAAATAATAATCGATAATTACATTGTAAACGTACGTGAATATTATGAGATATATTTATTTACTAATCAATCGGGTTATATTTGAAATAAAAAGTTCAACAAAAGTGCCTGTTAAATTCGCGTGAATTAATGATAATTCTCTTTAGGTTAATATCTTTAAATGAAATATGTTTTAATACAATTCACGTTTGTAGAGGTAAAAAGAAGAAAAATATAGGCACTTTGATATTATCATGTTGGAGAATTAACTTTCGTTAAAATGGCTACACGAGATTATAAAAAAAAACCTTTTACGCCGCGACGGTACAATTTTACACTTTTCAGATGCAAATGGAAATCTTGATCCTGAAGCGCCACCAGCTAATTATGGTAGAAGGAGAAGTCGTGCTGTTTTATATCAACTCTCTGGACATTACAAGCAGGACAATAAACACAAGATAAAATTGAACAACGTGAGTATCTAGAATAAATCTTGTTAATGGGGACAAAAAACCACGAACTTTCCAAGGCGCAGTAAACGATTAAACTCTTTGCATTTGTGAGCTCATATATAACCGAGTGACAATATTTTTTTCCCATAAAACTGCTAAATCATCTCTGACGTGACAGTTCAGTTAGTTAATTTAAAAAATCTGTAGAGAATAATTTTATTGAAAAATTACTTTTAAAGCATACGTATATGTCTATGTATATACAATATAAGATTAGAAATTTAGAAAAAATTGAATTAGAATTAACCGAGAACAAATTAGGAAATTACAATTTTTCATTTTATTATATGAATTTATATTTGTATTATTTATATTATATTATTGTTATTATTATTATTAAAAAAGCATTAGAATAATTCTTCGATACAGTTTATATTTTTGAGAAACTATAATAATAATGTGACTTGCGATTAAACATTATTTACATACACTTTAAGTTCTAGCATACACGTAGTTCACTTATTAAATTCCACGTTCTCGCTTCAATTAGTTAGTAACTCGCAACTGTTAATTCATTTAAGGATCCTTCGTAATAATGAAATTTACACCATATTACCCGTTGACCAAATCACGGAAAGGAGAGCATCAAACATTATATAAAATCTTTGTGAGTTATGCACGTTCTAGTGTATAATTAATAGCTATAAATTTTTTTGTTTTAGATATTTGTTTTTCAATAGTTTCATTATATATGATTTAAAATAATAAATTTATAACGGAAAACTTAGAATAATATTAAGAAGAAAAATATTAGAATTATTTTATGCATTATTTAAATAAAAATATACGTATAAATTGACGACAATAATTATTTTATGAATTTACTGAGAAATACTTGTAGTACATATAACGTACAGGACGCTTTGATGCCTCCGATCTCCTTTATGGTAACGATCCTCTTTATGAATTTTATTAAGGAAGATAATTGGAGATCATAACACATTGCGATTTTACATTGTTATGAATACAAATTGTTAAGAAACATTTTAATTCTGTACGCGTATTTTGACTTTCTCACTAACCGTGTCTCCATATTTTATTTAAAAATTCTTCGTCCATTCGTTTAATCAAACCTTGAAAATTCATTTGATGAAAATAATCAACTTTTTTAATTGGCAAAGAGTAGAACAATGTACGTATATCAAGCCATACAAGCTTTTCTCTACTTTTAGCACCACGAATAAACTACTCCGTTAGTTTCTACTTGAAGTTTGCGACTGAGTGACGTTTCCCTTTGTATACTCGGAGGCCATTCAATACAAAGGATTGTTCGTAAAAAATCTATGAAACCAGAAACACGTTTATTCGTGTTACCAAGATGATTTCTTAGTTAATGTATTGAGATATAATACGTCCTGGAAAGCCCGTTACAATTCTAATCGATTGTGAAAGTTCGTTAGCCTTTAACTATCCTTTGTCGAAAAATTTATATAAAAAAAAAGGAGAAAAGAAAAGTATGAGAAAGAAATAATAGTAATCTCTAATACGATTGGTGTTTTTTTTCTTTTTCTTTTTTCTTCTTTAAATCGATCGGTTACAGACCCTCTTGCATTCCACGGCACCTCCTCTACCGGAGTATAAAACTTCAGCGATCAAAAAGTCGCAATTCATTCTAAGTCATTACGGCGGCTTCAAGTCATGCTGGGATTGGTTGATACTATTAGCTACCTTCTACGTTGCTATCATCGTTCCATACAATGCAAGCTTCATCAACATCGATAGACCGACTATGGTCAGTGATGTCGTCGTGGAAGCTCTTTTTATATTTGGTTAGTATATTCTTTTGATCATATTTTTATTTATGTCTCAACACTATAGAGAGATTTTTTGCGATTATTATTAAAAAAAAAAAAGAAGAAAAGAAAATGCCTACAATTCTTACCCGCCATATAAGTAACAATATCGTAAGATGAGTCTGACTCATATACGACTTTCACTACTCGCCGGATATATTGCCCGGTAACGAAAACACCTTCTTGACTATGATCGAACGCGAACTTTCAATTGAATGCGAAACTCCCTTTACAAACCTTCGTTCTTACGTCTTGGAATGATTTTATCAATGGATAGTTCGCGTAACAAGCTTGGAAATAACATGAAGAAACCTCTCGCGCAAAAGATTTCTCGAATTCATTGAATTTTCATTAAGAAGAATTACGTATATAATCGAATCTGGACTTTCAATGGAATATCTATTTCCCTTACACCCTCCTCCCTTCCTCAACCTCTTCTCGTCCTTTCTTTCGCAATAATTCGTTCGAGAAAGGAACAAGAAAGGTTCTCTTTTTATCCAATTGGTAATTCGAGAAGCTCGTTACTTCGAAACCGTAAGCACAGATAGCTTTGCCTTCTTTTTTTTTCATCGTCTCAGCTTCAACCCTTCTCACGGTTTTTTCCCTTGCAAACCGAATCTCTTTCCCTCTCTCTTATGCTCTCTCGTTCTTCCCTCTCTTTTATCATACTACTACGTCTCGCATTTGACTTTTTTCTCCTCTCGAGACCGTTTTTTTCCCAGACGCGAACACAGCGGAATTCACTTTTTCTCCCTGTTACATCTATTTACCACATCCTCGACGTCAAATTAATCCGCGTTATAGTCAAGAGGAAAAGAGAGTTTTCTATCACTTTAAACGAAATTCTCGGATGACGAACTCGACGAATTCGACGAATGAGAGAGAGTGAGAGAGAGAGAGAGAGCGAGAGAGAGAGAGAGAGAGAGAGATAAAGAGAGAGAGAGAAATCTGCCATCTTGAAAAATACTTGAGTAAAAAAGCAAACCAAAAAGGTCCCAAGAAAAATTTAATTAAATCCAGATGTCGGTGGAAATAGTCATTACCACGAATTAAACGATTATGATCATGACTTCTTAACGTTCGTAATGGTTATTCATCAACCGTCGTATAATAGGATGCTCGTTAATTATCTTAAATAATGTTGGTTATTTTACTAGATCACGATAATCTAGATATTTGAGAGTTCGTTATATCCGACATCATTATACCGTTCTCTACTTGTTATGACCTTTAACGAGAAATAAATTGATGGTTATTTAAATTAGCTCATTCGAAAAATATGATTTTTTATCCGAAGGATTTAAGATTGAAACTTGCGATTCTTAATATCTTGGAATTGGATATTTTATTTTACCTGTTTATTTTAGAAGCTGGACGAATGACCGACGAGTAAATTTCGTCGAAAGACGAAAGCACTTTCTACTTCATGTTAAAGACATTCACTAAATTATTATTTGTATTAGGAAAATTTCTACGAACTATCAACAGCATTAAAGCAAACAATATAAAGCGGGTGTCTTCCAAATTACAGAATTGTTAACTTTGCAACTTTACTATCTGATTCATGTTGAGCAACCAATCTATAGTATACGAATAGCAGAGAAACAGACAGACAGAGAGAGAAAGAGAGAGAGAGAGATTTGAGTAGACAAATTAGTTAGACCCAATGTAATCTTGTTTGTAAGTGGGATTAAATGGATTTCTCTACTTCACGCTGGAAGAGTTCCTTTGCAAAGTGCACAACGTCTCATTATGAAAATGAGACAGAGAGAGAGAGAGAGAGAGAGAGAGAGAGAGAGAGAGAGAGAAAGAAAGAGAGAGAGAGAACGCTTTGACCAATGTCCGATCGCACGATTTACTTACTGCTACGCTTAATGACTATTCGAGTTTCAACGTTACGAATGAACTTGATGAATCCCACTGCACGTACATGCTAAATTAATTAACGCTATACCTATGTATCTACCTTAACGTACCTTCAAAGATAAACCAATAGAAATCGTTAAATGAAATGCAACATGACTCTACTGGACGTATAATAATAAACATAATAAAAATTATGAATTTACGCGATAAGAAACTTAATTTGTATATATTAGTTTTTCAATTTGTTCATTGAAATTCAAGGAAAATTGCTGTTTGGTTAGAGAAATTTTCAATTTTGTCGATGTCAATCGTACATCAAGGCTCAATACGTGACAATTTGCTCGTAGATCTATCTTGTTTGTTTGTTTCTTTTTTCTTTTTTCATATATGAAAGGCAATACTTCTTTTTTTTTCTTTTTTAAAGGAATACAACACTATCTCTAATAAAACTTATACCTTTTTTTGTTTGATTTTATTTCTTCATTTTTTGTTTTCCCCTCATAGATATACTCTTGAATTTTCGAACAACATACGTCAGCAGAAAAGGTGAGGTCGTGAGCAACAGCAAGAGTATCGCATTGAACTATGTAAAGAGTTGGTTCTTCGTTGATCTTGTAGCAGCTCTACCTTTCGATTTTCTCTACGCTTCGGATGTTTACAGTGGAGAGGTTAGTACATTGTTTATTATAACACCATCATTTCATTATCACTCACATAACAAAATATATTTACGATTCATCCATTTAGTTTTTTACAGGATAACAAATCGAATAATTGTTCATTCTACTAAAAAATAATCCCACTCATGGTACGTGTAAAAGGGGGTATTATATATCTCCCAAAAAGGACGTGCAACGTTCTTTAATGAAATTCCATACGTTAATGCAGCATTTCTCAACCTGTGAACCAGAAATCAATATTGGACGGCATTAAATTTTCTATGGACCGCTATATGTTATCTATTATCTGATTACCTTGCCAAAACGAGGAATGTAATTAATTTGTAAAAGATTTAGAGAGAATTCTAGTATAATTTGTTTGAGAATATTCGCAAAAATATTGCAATAATAGCCTCAATATCTTTAAAATAATATACGGTGTCTAAAGTTTACTAAATTTTTCAAAACTATATTACAAACATTTGACGCTATCATTGAAAATGAATTTATTGAATCTCATGATCACAAAAAGGTTGAAAAACGTTGTGTTAATCTACGACATAATAAACATAAATAATCGTTGAAAATCCATTATCGAAAGTTTTATGTTTTCGTTGTAAATGAGAATTTAAACGAGATGGACCAGCATAATCTATATTATATAATATATTATAATCTATACTATATACTGTTCATTCGTTTCTTATTTGTTCATTCAGTTTAGTCAAGTTTATTTTTCTCTTTTTTTTCCTTTTTTCTACTGGCAACGAGTCGGTATGCGACCGGAAATTCATCAAATGACATTTCCTACGATTGAATGCTTCAATCACTACTCTTTATAAGTTCGGAAGACTCGAGCGAGAACTCGCAATTACATCCATTGTTGGCGAGTACAAGATGAAATTCAAACGCAATGACGTATCCACGATAATCTTGAAAATTTTCAAGTAACGGTACGGAAAATTTCATTTTGTTGCCTTATCAAAAATCGATTTACGTTTAGTCGTTGAAAATAAAAAAAAAAAGAAGAAATAAAAGAAAAAGAGGAGGAAGATAAGGAAGAAGAAGAAGAAGAAGAAGAAGAAAAAGAAAATGACGGAAAGTTCATCGATTCAGGAATTTATCGAAACCGCTTTAAGCTAACATTTTTTTCATGACTTTGCAATAACGAAAATTAACTTGTTTGCTTTTATCGTAAATCAAAGTGATATTTTAAGAATACACGAAAATACAATTTCCGATCGATACTGTCTAATAAAATCGTATAAACGCTTAAAGAACGGTAATATTATTTTTAGGAGCTATAACGATTTCTTGTTTACTTCGTAATATAGATCACGATTTTTTTTTCCTTCGACTTTCTCAATTCGAGTGGTCAAGTTGCGATTCTAATGTGGAAATGGCAAAAAATATATATTTCAATTTCCATTGTATAAATGGAAGAACTTAAATGATGTGATTTTTTTTAAGAATTCAACTATGAAATTATGATGTAAATTTCGCGTGAAATTCTCCGCCGTAATCACTTTTTTATTTTTTCTTTTTTTTTTTTTTTGTTAGTTGAATATAATTCTACGGATAATAACGAAATACCAAATAGATGAGATAATTTTACATTCCGTTGTTACAACCCCATCGAATTTGTGGTTTATGCTAATTCCAAATATACATCAAGCGTATCTCCAGTAATTTACCTACCTTTAACAAATATCTTGATTGATAGCATACACTTCTAACCTGTTATTCGTATTCATTCGAACTAGCTCAGTTACAATCCATTATACAAACTACTTATGTGTGTGTATGCGTGAATGCGTGCGTGAGTGTGTGTGCGTGTGTGCGTGTGTATATGTATATATATGAAAAATTCTACTAAAAAGTAAATCTAATTAAGAATTAATTCATTTCATCTTTTGGATCATTAGTATTATTATTAACATTACAAAAGAATGATTTTAATGTATCATTTTCTCGTTTTATCACAGGAATCAGGACACGGTAATATTCATCTAGTGAAATTGACCAGATTACTTAGACTGGCTCGTTTGTTACAAAAGATAGACAGGTACTCGCAATATAGCGCTGTGATCTTGACGATGCTGATGTTATTTTTTATTCTGGTCGCCCATTGGCTCGCCTGTATTTGGTTTGTTATAGCCGAAAAGGAAAGATTACGAAATGACAAGGAATGGGACCTTGGTAAGTCGAACTAGTAAACTTCTTCTTCTATTATATCGAATTAATCTTTTAAATGACAAATTTATATCTAATGTCATAATTAAAATCAATAAAATACATAAGTTTATATTAATTTTCATAAGTTTTAAAAATATTTTCTCTAAAATAACGAAGACAATTTTTTAATTTTCCTCTTTGCAACAATTTTCTTTTTCTTTTTTTCTCGCTCTCTCTCTCTTTCTTTCTTTGAAAGTTCCTATTATAAGTAAAAAAAAATCATTCGTTATTTCTGCAAAGGTCAAATGAAATGACATAAAATTTCATTTTTCATTGAATTGAACGACCGATCGATCGTTCGAGCGCATACGATAAAAAACTTTTTAATAAAATAAATTCAAATTATCTTGAGAGAAGGAGAGAGAGAGTGTTTGCACGTGTATGTACTAGCACAGAAGAGAATATAATTCTAAGGATAGAGGAGTGAAAAAGTGAATTTGAACAAACAAAACCGATGTAGTTCACACCCTACGTAAACGTATTTCTCAAGTTTATTTTCTTTTTCATTACAAGATAAAGGGGATACTATACGGTAACATAGATGGTATTCCAGAATCTACATTTGCAACTTTTTAACATGAATAAATGACCTTACAATACCATAAAGAAGTAATATAAGATGAAACGTTAATAAAATAAAAACGTCCCAGTATACGTTTAAAACTTAATCTACGTCGGGAAGAAAGATATCTATATGAAGAATGAGGGATTAAAAAATTACCTTGACTACCACCGACTTTGTCGATAATAGGCACTATCATAAAAATTGATGATTCAATTTCATTCACGATTAATAATTGTGATCTGATTACTAACATAAGTGGTTTAACTAGCTGGAAATAATACCTTATAAGGGAGAAAGCATAAAAGATAAGTACCTAAACGATAACGAACGATGATCGATCTCCTGATATGTTCTAGGTTGGATACATGCTCTTGCAGAACGTTTAAAAATTTCAGTGCAAAATGTAACGCACACGGAAAGTTATATCACGGCATTATACTTCACCTGTAGCAGTTTGACTTCCGTGGGATTTGGAAACGTTTCTGCGAATACATTTTCTGAAAAATTTTTTTCGATTTGTACGATGCTAATCGGTGGTTAGTTCACATTTTTCTAGAATTTATTTATATATATATATGTATATATGTATATATACATATATATATATATGTATATATGTATATATCGTTTCAATACTTTTCACTTTAGCTCTGATGCATGCTGTCGTTTTCGGTAACGTCACGGCTATCATTCAAAGAATGTATTCGAGAAGATCGCTCTATCAAACGAAATTACGAGATTTAAAGGATTTTTTAGTGCTTCATCAAATTCCAGATGAATTGAAGCAACGAATGCAAGATTACTTTCAAACGATGTGGTCTTTAAATCATGGTATCGACATACACGAGGTAAAATCATTATAACAAAATAAACTTTCGAGATAGCTAGTAATTCGAAAATTTCTATTGAAATTTCGTACTCGGTAATAATAATTTTTAGAAAAAATTAAATGAAATATAATTGAGAACGCCTTGTTAAATATATTAAACACTTTTCAGACGCTGAAACAATTCCCTGAAGAACTTAGAGGAGACGTTTCAATGCACTTACACAGAGAAATCTTAAGCTTACCAATATTCGAAGCTGCTTCTCAAGGTTGTCTTAAACTACTTTCTCTACATATTAGAAGCAATTTCTGCGCTCCCGGCGAGTTTCTTATTCACAAAGGGGATGCTCTCTCTTATATTTATTATCTGTGCAATGGTTCCATGGAAGTTGTTCAAAACAAGATGGTCGTTGCGATTCTAGGTAAAATCCAAATATGTCCTTTCTAATATTTTCTAAAAAAAAATGTACTCTTTTGAAAAATATGGTTCAACTCTATAATAACATGATGTAAAACGAATAATAACGTTTTCTTTTCTATACACAACTAATCAAAATAATCGACTTTATTCAAGGAAAGGGTGATTTAGTAGGCTGCGATATAAATGTTCATCTACAGCATGGAAACAACGGTGGAGTAACTGGTGGTGGTGGTTCTGGAGGCTCTGATGTCATTGTGAAATCCAGTTGCGACGTCAAAGCTTTGACTTATTGCGACCTAAAGTGTATACACATGCAAGGCCTGGTTGAAGTTCTCCGTCTTTATCCTGAGTATCAGCACGAATTTGCACACGATATACAGCACGATCTAACATACAATTTACGGGAAGGTTACGAAGCTGAGGTAAGTTGTTTGAATGTGCAAACTTTGGATGACAAAGTTAGGAGAGAGAGAGAGAGAGAAAGAGGGAAGGGAGGAGATGAAGGGAAATTCTAATATAGATTTATTTTGTTTACCTGCAACTTATGCACGATTTTTTATATGAGTTTTTTTACTATCAGCAGGAATCAGACATGAACGGTCCGTCGTTAACGTTGCCGTCGATTAGCGAAGATGATGAAAATGTACCTGAAGAAGGGGAAACGTCTCCCCTCTCGCCACCAAATAAATCACCACTGCATACGTCATCACCACGACATGCTAAATTTAGGTAAAGTTTTTTCTTATGAGTAGATATATATATTGTAGATACATATCCATGAACATTTCTCATGTTTCTTATTGTTTATATATCAGAGACGAGTATAGAGAAGGTAGAAGAGGAGGAAGCAGGGGAGTTCTAATGAAAGGAAGGGCAGCACAAATAATCTCTCAAGAATCTATGGAAGAACATATTCGTGGTTCCGTAGAAAGATTGGATACACAGGTTTCTACGTTACATCAGGACGTCGCTACTCTAAGTTGCGAAGTAGGTTAAAAGAAAAATAATAATAATAATAAATGAGTTTTATCCATCAGATGCAATAAATAAACATTAAAAAAGATAGATTTAACGATACAAAAAAATTTTTATTCGATAGGTAAGAAATGCCATTCATGCTCTACAAATGTTGGCTTATTCGCCTCAAAGCAATCCTAATTTACCAAGACCAGTTAGCCGTGGTAGCGGAATGTTAGCAAGAAGCTCCTCTCATCCACCAGATGCTATCTGTTGGAATCCACCAGCGAGATTAGCTGATGCCACTACTCAAACGGATTGGCCAGTCGATGTATTTGAAGTTTGGGTTCGAGGGAATCCCGATCGTGTTTTAATGATACTAGGTCTTGAGCCTGACTTACTCATTAGGTTGCAACCATCATCTCCGACACAATCACCGTCTTCACCACCACCACCACCTTACGAACCCTTATCCCCGTTGGCAGGTACACCACCGCAATCACCGTCCCAATCTCGGCGTAAGTACTTTTAAATCCAATGCCAATTATCGTCCTCTTTTTACATCTTTCCGATAAACTATTATCAAATGGATTACTCCGATTTCATCAAAATTTCATCAAAATAAAAATTGGAAACGATTTCGAAAAAAGTTTCTTAAACTCGTAAAATTCGACGAGTATAATATTTTTCTACGATAAAAGGGAGTAAGAAAAATAAAATAAAAAAAAAGAAAAAAAAGAAAGAAAAGAAAACAGTAGAAGAAAGAAAAAATCGATCGATTATTATGTTTTTCCAGATAAAGAGATTTGTGTCTTTGAGAGTGATCGTGAAAATAGGCACGTCTCTCGGACTTATCGAAGCTCGCACACAACAACGTGGGATTCGGAAAACAAGTTGTCTCATCGATTCAGCGCTGGTGACGCGGACAACGTGTCTCTCTATCAAGCTTTTAATGCCCTTCATCAACTTCCGGAATCACGCTCCTTGAAATTCGATCCATTTGATAGCTGAACAGAAATCGAGGAGGATGATCGTCAAGATCGTAGAAGAATTTCCGACTAAAACACGTTCCATGTTTCCGTTCGTTATGTATAATGTGATGCGTCAGGTTGCATTTGGTTAATGACGCGGAAAAAAAAATCGAATGAAAAAGAACGAATAAAAAAAAATTTGAAAACTCAACTTTTTAAACGCGGAACATTCGCAACGTTCTGTCAATTTTATCATCGAATATCGATCCCGTCTCTGTCGTTTTTTTTTTCTTTTTTTTTCAAAGGGACAAAAAAAATTTGATTAAAAGATTTTAACGCGATCTATATATTCGATCTATTCGAATCTTGGTAGATTTATATTATAAGTTAGAAGAATAAAAACAGAGAAGGAAGAAAAAGGCAAAGAAAAAACAAAACAAAACAAAATAAAATAAAATAAAATAAAATAAAAAGAAGGAAAGAAAAGAAGCTAAAAACGAAAGGAAACGATGTGTTTTAAATATTTTCTGTGATATATATATTTTCTATCGCTTTCGACCAGGATTTTTCGCCTAATTCGCTAAACCATCGAGAGAATACGTTGCTTCTGAAAATTCCGAAGTTCGAAAGTAAATATCTCTTTCTGATGTTTATGAGATACGTATATTGAGTGCGAAGCACGTAACGCGAATCGTCAGTCAAAAGTCTTCTACTCTCTTCGAGTGTAAGTTCTTCGTTCATTCGTGCCTCTATCTTACTACTCTTCATCTATTTACCTATCCATCTCTCTCTCTCTCTCTCTCTCTCTCTCTCTCTTTTTCTCTCTCTCTGTACTTCTATTTTCAAGATATCAGTGATTCTTAGCCGATATCATTGTACGTACATACATACAAACACATTCAAACATATCGATCGTAAAAGATAAATAATAATGACATCCTGCATATCAAATTCTATATATGTATGTATTCCAAAAGACTATGAACGAACGCTGTTATATATGTCATTATGATATACCTTCTCCACGAAAGTGTTCTACATTATATCTCAAGCGATAAACGGGAACAAACGGTTCTTTGCGAGGTCAATATATTATATAACCTTTACTTTTCTTGAGGGAAAGAAAAAGAAGGTATCGTTTTTCTAAGCTAAACGATTAGCGAAATTAGTTTGGATAGTTGTACGAATGTAGGTATACACACATACGTTGATACTTTTCTTTTTTATCCGTCAAAACTTTTTTGCTTGAATCATTCCATGCACGTATTGCTGTGATCGATTAAACGTAGTTAGTGAGAAGAAGAAAAAGAAGTTGATGATAAAAAAAGATAACGTGCGATACACTTAGACAAAGGTCGTTAAAGAATATAAAAAAGGAGAATGAGAAGGAAAATCGATGATATGGTCACGGAAAGTTTTCATATATATAAGAGGCAAAGAAAAAAAGAAAAGAAAGGAAAAGGAAAACAAAGAAAAATGCGTATCGGTCGTTGCCTAATTTAACGCGTAAATCGTAACAAACAATTAGTCCTTTTGACGACAGTATAATAGTAGCGTAGCAATAACGAGCACAATTCTTTTCGATGTAAACTCCTCCGACGTCCAATTTTAGAATAATTAAATAATTCTCGAGATGTAGAAATCTCTTTTACTATCGTCTCCCTTGGAGACAATTGATTAATAATGACGAAAAAAAAAAAGGAAAAAGTAAAAAGAAAAAAGAAAAAAAAAGAAAAGAAACGAAAATTAAAAATATTAACGAGCACGACATATGTACGTCTCGAACGAATCGTTAGAAACATATTAGTGTATCATATGAAGTTATAATATTGATACGCATAATATCTATGAATTTTAAATAAAATCTATCGAATAAACGTCGGTGTAAATAATAAAGAGATATCGAAGATACATATGTGATAAGGCACGGCTTTTGGCCATGCACTACCGTATTCGTTCGACTTCGTCGTCACTTGTGAAAATTTGATATCAATTTTTACAATCCTATATTCTTTTAATTTAAAAAGAAAATTCAATTTTCGAAACATAAAAAAAATATATTGTGTCATAAATTTGTAAATTGGAAAAAAAGTGAAAAGTAAAAAGTAAACAGAAAAAGAAAACAAGAAATAATTTACTCATTATGTATGATCGGTGGTACACATAAAAAAAAAATCAATGTCCTTATAAAAAAAAGTTTTGTCTAAAAAATCGTTGTTGTTCGTTGTCCATCAAATTTTTACAAGTCATGATAGAAGCAGCTGTTTTATAAATATTTCATATATTTTGTTATACTGTTTCTATGCTCTTCACACTACAATCCCAAGAAAGCTACTCTTTTATAGTATTAATCTGTATACTTCGTCTCCTCTACTCGTAGTTTTTACACTTCCCACCGAACTATGATTAAATGTTGCATACGAGAACACGAATTTATCAGATTGAGAAAAGAAAAAAAAGAAAAAATGAAAGCACAAAATTCGAAAAGGTTAAGTTATTTCTTACTATTCGTCCACAAATTTAAATAATCTTCTTGGAAGATTTTTTAAAGATCAAATTATTCTTCGCAGCATTCTATTGCTGTTGTAAAGTACGTTAAAATAAGAATGTTAATAACAAACGTTATGGAAAACGTTAATGTGTATATATATATATATATATATATATATATATATATATATATATATATATAAAAAGAAAAAATGAAATATATATATATATATATATATATATATATATATACATAGGTATATATGTGGTGTATCTAATATTGTCCCATCTATGAAATTAATTTATAAGTTTACGTTAAGGGAAAAGAATTGAAAAATTATGAAATTTTTAGCTTAACTCTATCAAGTTTTTTATCATAAATTTTTTATCTGATCTAGTTAGAAAATATTTGAATCGACGGCCTTAAATATAAAAAAAATAACTATTTTTTTTCAGAACACATAATGTAACAAAAATACTTTTAAAAACGATTTCTATGGGATCGATAACCACGGCATACATACATAAACACACATACATTGTCTAGCGGAATGATTAAAGAAAAAAAGAAAAAGAATAAAAAATAAACAATTTTATTCGAATGATCAACACACATGATTATAAAATTTTATTTCTAATAAATTCGATTGCGACTTTTTTCGAGTATATAGAATTATTATTTGATTCGAGGTTTTGCCGAAAATCACATGTGAAATCAATTTTAATCGTGTACAATTTTTTTGATAATTTTCGATTAATACAAATTCTATTATAAAAAACACAACCATATGCATATATCCGCAAGAATATAAATGATCATTAGATGGTACATATCGATTGGAAATTGGCTAAGAGAATACGGATATTGTACAAATTTGCAAAGAAAAAGATATATAAATCTAAAATATAAGAATGTATTTATTAGATCGTCGGTAATAAATAAATCTCTTAAATCTACCGCAATTTGGAATTTTGCGGTTCGAAGATATAATATTTTTTAAAAACATATATACGTTGTGAGAGAGACACTACGTAGCTCCTCTTCACGTGCCTATAATTTTGCAAATACGTCTATGTTATTCATTTAGGATTATTAATTAAATATACTTTATTTAATTTCATCGATGCAGTTATAAAAGTAATTATGGCGATTCACGGAGTAAACTAAGTCTAGCTTACCTCTATTACGAAACATTTATGTAAATTGTAAATATTCTTGGATGCTGATTGTACAGTACGCGTCATATAATTGATTCCTTTGTTCTGTAAACGCATTACGAATTATTGCATAAATAAATCACAAGAGTAATATAAGATTTATATAATATATCCCTCATATATCTACGTTTTATATTTCGACAAAGACACAAAAAAAAATAATAATATTACAATTACTTACTCAAAAATAATGCATCATAAAAAAAGTATCGATGAACTTCACGATAAAGGTATTTGACAAAAACTATTAGAAAGTTAATGATTATAGCGCATGCATAGGAGGGATATAACCCTCTATCCTATTTCATACATTTTACTTTGAAATTCGAATTTCTGTTTTATAAATAACACATATAAAACAATTTTAAGTATTGATTTGATGCAAAATGGATAAACGGATAAAATTTATAAATATAAATCCTTGAAAAAAAGATTAACATGAAAACAAAAAATGACAGAACGACACACACATTTATACATTTTTTCCTTTGTATCATTTACTTTAATGTTATTTTTGAAGATTAAAATCTATCAAATTAGATTTCAACAAATTACCTTTATAAATATTGAGACAAACAATAGAAAAAAATATTTATTTGATTGTATAAATATAACGAGATTATAATACAGTAGTTTAATTGCACGTCTTTATCATATTCTATCAACTGTCAAAATAAAAGCAATTTGCTTTCGAATAACTATTAATATGCGAATGCAATAATGCTTGGTATCTTTCGATTATTGTAAGTCCTAAAGTTAAAGAAGTTAAAAAATTAAGATATTAGATTCATCGTACATTATTTCAATGAAAATGATTAATAATGAAATAATGTTTAAATTGTATATCATTTTTCTTATATATCATTCATTTATAATAAGATTATATCTTATAAATTATACTATTCGAATCGATTATTTCAACTTCTTTATCTAGAGAGTTCGAAATTATTAGTTAAATATATCGAGCAGATGGCGCCAGGAATACAGAAAAATATCTACAATTTGCATAACCTAATAAAATATGAAAAATAAATTGAATATCTACTGATCATTGCTTCATAGTCCAACATATTTTATCGTTCAGTATACGGTATTAAAATACTTTAAATGCATTAAGGCGCCTCGAAAATGGTCTCTTAGTTTTTTTCTCTTGTTTAAGTATCAACCATAATCAATTCCAAAAACGTGTGCAAATCCGTGTACTGTCTAAGAAATTTTAATGGTTTGAAATAATTTTTTGAAAAATTGTTCATTCATTTTATGCATATATGTTTATTTATTGATATTTCATTTTATTTGGAAATAATAAAGAAATTAAAATGAGTGAGGGAAAACCTATACCAAATAGTGTCAAATTCGCCATTGCTGGTCTTTCTGGGTTTGTACTTGACAGTTTCTTTTTCAAGATGTTTTATTACTTATTTTCAAATTACTTTTCATATTATATAATTTATTATAATATATTATATAGTCTTTATAAAGAGAGACAAGCTTTTTCGTTTTTTGTCTTTATCAGTAATTATACTATTTAAAAAATCGGTAATAATGAATTTAGAGGTCAAATGATCAATTATTGCTCACATCCAACAGAAAACGAATGCATGTTATTTTTAACTCTTTATAAAACGCATTGATATCATAAAATGACGCAAAAGAATTTCAAACTTTTACCGGCCTTTCATTTCTCAATATCAGACTATAAATAAAAATGTGTTCAACCATGAAGAATTAAACTAGTTGATATTTTTGAAAAATTTAAAGGATTACGAAATATTTTATGTTTCTAATTCTAAATAATTCTGAATAAAAAATAAAAAAAAACATATCTATATACATATGCATGTTTCAGCTATTTTTTAATAAATTACAATTTATTAAAAATTTATTTCTGTAATATTTATTTCTTTTTATTTAATAAAAATATTTATAAAATATAATTTAGTTATAAGTTAAAAAGTATTTAGATATAATGATAAAAGTTTTCTGTATATAATTATAGAATGGGTGCAACTGTCTTTGTACAACCATTAGATCTAATTAAAAACAGAATGCAATTAAGTGGAAAAAAAACTACAACACTTGCCATCGCAACTAACATTCTTAAAAATGAAGGTTTTCTTGCTTTTTATAATGGCTTATCCGCCGGTTTATTGAGACAAGCAACATATACAACTGTTAGGCTAGGTGTATTTAATTGGCTTTTTGAAGCAGCTTCGTAAGTATAATATATGAAAGCATTTAGTTAAATAAATTATTAATTAATATCTAAATGTATTTTATATATAAATAAGAATTTAAATAATTATAGTTATTTATTATCTTAATACTAAAGTATACTTATTATCTTGATATATTTAGAAAAGATGGCCAGCCAAGGTTTATTGTAAAAGCAGCTTTAGGAATGTTTGCTGGTTGTGTAGGTTCATTTGTAGGTACACCTGCAGAATTAACATTAATACGAATGACTGCAGATGGTAGATTACCACCTGGTAAATCATTGTTTTATAATGTAATGAAATCAAACTCCATATTATAATCTTAATATGCTAAATGTTTCCAGATCAAAGACGTAATTACAAACATGTGTTTGATGCATTATTTCGTATAATTAAAGAAGAAGGATTATTTACATTATGGCGAGGAGCAATCCCAACCATGGGCCGTGCAATGGTTGTAAATGGAGCTCAACTATCTTCATACTCTCAAGCAAAACAAATGTTACTTGAAACAGGTATATCCTAAAAATATATAACAGTAACTCATTTAATTTAATATCAATATTTTAATTAAAAAAATTTTATTTTAAAATAGGTCATTTTAAAGAAAATATCACATTGCATTTAATATGCTCCATGTTTGCTGGGATAATTACAACCATTGCATCTATGCCTGTAGATATCGCCAAAACAAGGTAATATATTAAACAACTTTTTAGATATATGTTTTATTTACAAGTTGTGTCTAATCATATTTTTTTTCTTCTAGAATCCAAAATATGAAAATAATTGATGGAAAACCAGAATATACAGGAGCATTGGATGTTTTTAATAAAATTATTCGTCATGAAGGACCATTTGCACTTTGGAAAGGTTTCCTTCCATATTATGCACGTTTGGGTCCTCATACAGTCTTAGTATTTATATTCTTGGAACAAATGAACAAAGCCTACAGAAATTATTCTGCATGATTAGGATTGTTTATTTAATGTATTATCGTATGTAAAGATCATAGAGAAACACCAAAAATGATTTCTTATATATTTATTTTTATTGCATAGAAGATAACTTACATACCTTACACAAAATGTATGTATACTATAAACATAGATAAAATTATTTGTTTTTATTTTATTTCTGTAGGGTTTGTAAATTAATGTTTCAAAGAATTCCATCAATACTGAAATTCAGATTTAAATAACAACTAAGCATATAACAATGTCTTTATATGCGCACAATATTACTCTATTTTTTATAGATATATACATATTTATTACGAATTTGTTTTATTAAATATTCATTATTTTGATTTAGCATCATAATGAATATATTCTAAACATAAAATTTAATTCACACTAAACCACGTTTTGTAATTTTCTGACTATGTACAATTTATAAGGCTAAATGTGAACACAAAAATTTATAACAGTTTTTTATATTTTTTAAGCGATAATATATGTCACTGTATGTTCAATCAGAGTAACAATCAAAATAAGTTACTTGATCTTTCATTGTAATCAAACAATGAAACTATACATTCTTTAAACATTCTTTACAGGTAAATGAGTATGTCTGGTACAACTCTATATTACTTAATATATTTGTTATTTTCTAATGTTTATAGTAAATCTTTGTTTTTATTTCTAAGAAATATCTATTTTATATTTTATTATAGTTTTCTTTTAACGAACAATCTAGGAAAAATTAAAGGTGTATAGTATGAAGATATAAAAATATATAAGACAGCAAGTACAAACAATATATTATCAGTTTTGTACACTATTTCAGAAGTAAATGCTTTACTAATAAGTAGATGTATATAATTTTACTTTTCCACTAAGTATCCTTAATATTTTGTAATAAAAAATATAAAAAACCAACAAAAAGATAAGTGTATTAAGTGCAACAACATAGAACCAATTAGAAGTATTAAGAACGAAATATATATATATTTGTATGTTATATCTACATATATATATGTATATATATATATTTATATATATATATATATATCTACATATATGTGGTCATTTCAGTTTTACCTAGCTTTACCCGATACTACGGCTGACATACTGTTTCCCATCAACAGTAAATAAAAGATTAAGTTGAAAAGGAATAGAATGATTTTATTTATTTATAAATATTTTAAGAAAATTTGCTTTAAATTGAACTTTAATCTTTATTTTACTATCATTTATATTTTTATACATAATAAATGAAACAGATTAGATAACATGAAGCATCATTTAAATAAAAGACACAAACTTGTGTTAAGGTTATATAATACAATTTTACATTAAATTTAAAAAAATGTGCATAATACTGTTATATTATGTATGCTATTACGTTTTACTAATATAGCAATTAGTAAAATAAATTTTATACAAAGATTTAAATAAGTGTAAATGTGCATAGTGTGTAATTTTTATATTAAAATGGCAGTAAAAAAAAGAATCCAAAAATGGAACGAGAATGGTTTTGAAGATTGGGTATATAAGTATTTTTTATTTTTTGTTGGTGCTTTATATTAGCATTAAGTTAACATAAGAGTAAATGTATATTTTATAGAACATTATAAGTTTTATATATACTATTAAAAACATGACGATTTCTTGATGTATACGTTGATATATTCAAATTAAAGCAATAATTTACTTTTAGGGTGGTTATATGGAAGCTAAAAAAGCAAAATTAGAAGAACAATTTAATGAAGAAGCAAAAAAAGAATATGAGGATGCATCAAATTTATTTCAAGGAATAGCTATATTTGTAAATGGTTATACAGATCCAACAGCAGATGAACTAAGAAGATTAATGATGGCACATGGGGGAATATACCATCATTACATGCGACCTAAAATTACTTCTCATATAATTGCATCAAACTTACCATATTCTAAAATTATAATGTATAAAAAAGCTCAATGTCCAATCCCTATTTGTAAACCCGAATGGATAACGGATAGCATCAAAGCTGGGAAAATTTTAAACTATGAGAATTATTTGCTTCTTACTGATTGTATTGGTAGTCAGCCACAATTAAATTTTAAAGTATGTGATAAAAAGCAAAATGTAAATAATGATATGAAAGAAAATAATACAATACAAAGTACTGTCGAATCAGCTATACTAAATATTGCTACTACTAGTGAAGACCTCAATCAAAACAGTAATAATTTTTTGAATTCTACTAAAACAAAAGGAACAGCACTTTCATCAAAAAATGCAGAATTTATATCAGAATTTTATAACAACTCACGATTACATCACATTGCTACAATGGGAGCAACATTTAAAGATTACATAAATGAATTAAGAGACAAAAGTGATGGAAAATTTCCTGGTTTAGAACAATTAAAAAAACTGAAAGAATTTAAACAAAACTCTCAACATTCCAATGATTCATACTTATCAGATGAAATGTTTTCTTCTCAAGAAAATCGAAATACAATAATAAAACAAGAACCTGTCATAATGCATATAGACATGGATTGCTTCTTTGTTTCTGTAGGTCTTAAAAATAGACCACATTTAAGAGGATTACCTGTAGCAGTGACACATGCTAAAGGTAGTAAAAGTATTAATACTAAATCAAATAATGTGAATAATAATGGTCAAGATGAAGAAGAATTTGCCTCCTTTTCTGAAATTGCATCATGTTCGTATGAAGCGAGAAGCGCAGGTGTGAAGAATGGAATGTTTTTGGGTGAAGCATTAAAAATATGCCCTAATTTATATACAATAAAATATGATTTTGAAGATTATAAGGAAGTATCGTATAGTTTGTACAATATAATAGCATCATATACATTAGATATTGAAGCAGTTAGTTGTGATGAAATGTATGTAAATTGTACTAAAATACTTGAAGAATCACACTTAATGCCTATGGAATTTGCAACAATCATAAGAAGTGAGATTAATCAGGCTACAGGCTGCCCAGTGTCAGCAGGATTTGGAAGCAATAAATTAAGAGCAAGATTAGCGACAAAAAAAGCTAAACCTGATGGACAACTTTACCTAGAAGATAATAATATTATTTCATACATAGACAAATTTAATGTACAGGAGTTACCAGGTAATGCAATTAATATTAATTAGTATTCCTAAAAAATATAATTTCCTTATTAATATCTATTAAATTATCTATTACAATAGGAGTCGGACATACAACCACAAAAAAGTTACGTAGAATGAATATAAATACTTGCGCAGAGTTGAGATCGCTATCTTTAGAAACATTACAGAAAGACTTTGGAAAAAAAATGGGAGAATTATTGTACAATACGTGTCGAGGTATTGATAAAACAAAGTTAAATTTAGAACATGTAAGAAAATCTGTATCAGCAGAAGTTAATTATGGCATTAGATTCGAAAACAATGGCGAAGCAGTAGATTTTTTAAAAAAGTTATGCATAGAAGTACATAGCAGATTAAAGAATGCTAATGCAAAAGGTAGGTGTATCACATTAAAACTCATGGTTAGAGCTAAAGAAGCACCTGTAGAAACAGCGAAGTTTATGGGTCATGGACTTTGTGATTATATAACAAAATCAAAAAATCTAATGGCATCCATTGATGATCTTACCATTATTACAAAGTAAGTGTTTAAATCTTTCGTTTGCTTAATTTATTCAATTATCCAAGATTTAAATTTTATTGAATAATTTATACTACAGAGAAATTATTGGTATATGGAATCAATTACATCAGGCACCTAAAGATATGAGAGGAATAGGTATTCAAATCTCCAGATTAGAAATACAAAAAAATAAGTCTAATGATAATAATTTGATGAACTTTATTAATAAAACTAAACAACCTCAAGTAAGAAATTTTAATTTAAACAAATGCACAGATGACCAAAGTAACAAAGGAAATTTTAAAAATAATGAAACGTTTTTTGATAATAAAAGAACAACATCAACAACTATTAGTACTGACAATATTTTTTCGAAGCCTAGTAATTCACGTTCGGTAAACATAGAAATAAACGTTGTAGAAACTTTGCAAAATAATAATGATCAAAGAGATTCAAACACTGATCTAATGCAAAATGCTGCTTCATTTAATCGCTCAGTGATTGTATTACCCTCTCAAGATATAAACGAGAGTGTATTAATTGAATTACCCGAAGAAATAAGATCTGAGATACTTGAAGCTAAATTGAAAAAACAAAATTCTTCAAATAGTAAATTCAAATCGCAAATTCAAATTAATAAGGAAAATAATGTAAATGCGGAAATTAATAATCCAAAAACAAATAAGAAAGAGGGAGAACATTCCAAAATAAAAAATACATTTCACAATAACTTGCTGTCTTCAGAGATAGTTAAAAGGGAATTATCTAATAAAAATATACAAGAAAATAATGTGCAACCTCCTACTGATCAAAAGAAGTTTTTAAATGGTACTTCCGAAATTTACATGTTATCGCAAGAAATAGATGAATCCACATTAAATGAATTACCAGATAATATTAGAACTGAGATAATTAATACAATGTTAAGAAAAAAAAATGAATCTAATAATAAGAATAAAACAATGAAAAATATGCAAACATATCAGGAACAATTCTTCAAACAAATTAAACCAAATTCGGGAAAAAACATAAAAACTGAATTACCACCAATTCAAGAATTAGATATGTCAGTCTTATTGGAATTACCTGAAGATATACGAAACGATATATTTAATCAATATAAAAGCAGTAAACAAGAAAATACTAATAGTTCCAGCAGTAATGCAGGTGTATCAAATGAACAAATGAATCATCAGAAAAATACGGGAGAATCTGTTAAGGAAAGTACAACTACAGAAAATATATCATTTTCGCAAATAGATCCTGATTTCTTAGCAGCATTACCAGCAGATATGCAACATGATGTGCAACAATATTGTATTGCTAAAAAGAAAGAAGATCAATTGAAAAATACAAATAATTTGCCTAATAAAAATACTGCTATTAATAATCTCAATAAACAAAGGAGTGTATTACAATACGCAAAAAATGCAAGACCTCTTTCTAAATCAAAAAATAACGGTAAATATTCTAAAGCAGTTTTGAATAAAAATAATCGCAAGAAAGATATAAAATCAATGTCAAAAGTTAAAAAGTATAATAATAAATATGAAATAGAAACGGTTAGAAAGAGTGACAATGTAAAAAATAGCAAATTAAATAATAAAGAAAATAAAATAATCGAAACAGCAACACCCGATATAAATAATATTAATAATGAAAAAGATATTGTAGATGAAACAGAAATGATATTGGCATATAATCGAATTATTACAAATGATAAGGAAACTACAGATAAATATCAAGGGACATTGATCGATATCGTCAATACATTTTTCAGTCTTCCAATAGAACAAGTATGTTAAATTTCTATATTTATATTAATTTTATCTAATAGTATTGTTACTACGAATATATTATGTATGTATAATACTTAATATATATTATATACATTCTGTAATATTTGTATAAGAATATTATTAAAGTAAAAGTCGAAATGTATGAGAAAAATGATTTAACTTGATTACTAATAAATAAATGTAAGAATTGTTAATTTATAAAAATAATAAATCATCAACCAAAAAAATACTCATTACCAAATATTATTATACATAAATATGTAATGGTGATATATTACTTAATTGAAAAGTCAATATCAAGAATTTACGAATTGCATTGTGAATTATTTAGAATTTATGGTAGATTAACAGAGAGATGTACAAAGATATATGTAATAAATTAAACAACGTACATTTCTATATGCATAATAGCATATTAATATTTCAAATTAACAAGGAATCATAGTATTAATAGAAATAAAAATGGTATATGTTTACAGATTAAAATGCAGATACAAATATGGATTGCTTCTAAAACTGAAGAAGATATTAACTTTTTATCGCTTGCAACATTTCTTAGCATGCTTCCCGAGAAGAAACGCGTTGAAGATTTACATATTCTCTTGAAAACCATGCACAGGTAAGAGTAAATTGTTTTATATGTAAAAGAAAAAAAAAATATATATATATATATGTATATATAACAAAACGAAGGAAGGAATAAAGAGAAAATACTATTTTACTCGTGACTGATACTTAAATAAAAATAATATTTTGAACATAATACATTAACTTACTACATATTCTTCTGTTTAGATGTACGACAAAAACTGGAAATTGCTTTTGGCATGGGATATATGGGAAAACAGTGGAACACGTTCAACGTTATATGCAGATCGAATACAACAGCGATCTAATGGTACCACCAATTAGATGCAATTGTTTCAAATATAACAACGATGTAATATAAATTTCCGGAATTTAATAAATTAATGTTTTTACAATGTGCTTAATAAGAAACGTATTTACAAGCAAACATAATACTTACCTTTAATTTCATCGAACACAGTAACATTTCTTAGATAACATAATAATGTACGATTATCAATAATGCATTTTTCGCAAGATTATTGTTCAAAGGTTTCATATAAATCGGTAAGAAGTCATAAACCTTGAATTCGTACGTATTTTTGTAATATATATATTTTTTAAATATATTTTTCACTTTGTAGTCGGTACGCGCAGGGGTGGTGAAAAAATAGAAAGGGGTGAGTTAGAGACGAGTATTTACTATTCCCATTCAGTGGTACCCGGCGGTTTAGGCGTTAGATCATATAGAACGCGCGAAATGCCGGGTACCGTAGATATTTCAGTCACCATTTTCTTCACCACCTAATAAAGAAAATGATATTCTTAATATAATAGCCGATATTATGTAGACGAAGAAATAAATCAATTAAAGGACACGATACTTACGTGAATTGGTAATTCTTTTCCGGGAATAGCAGGAGTTCCTGTCATAAAATCGTTGGTACAGAATGGCCTAATCACGATTGAACGCTGACACGATGGCGTTCGAGAAGCGGCATCGCGATCGAAATGTATAGGAATTAGAACTATAGGCATCTGATTGATGACGCCCATACAACCGTTTGCAGCCAAAACTTGATTTGCTAAATGATCTGCTTGTCTTAAGGTAGCTATCACATTGGATGTAAGATGTGTCTGTGTAATGTCTGTGACCGGATGATGAAGTTGTGGTCCAAAGATATAACATACGCGATTTACATTGTGGCACACACGTGGAATTAACCTTGCAAGGAACAACATATCTTCCCACTCTACTCCTTCTGAGATACTTTCTTCACTTGATAATCCTACTACATAGCTATAAGATCTACGGTCTCCCTGTATATATATATATATATACACACACACATATACAAATTCTTCGTATTATACATTTTTAATTATTATTTCGGACAATATATCATTTATCAAAGTAGAATTAACATACCTGAACTCCTACGCTACGAATAGGCAAAAGTGTTGCAGCGATATGACGACGGCTAGAAACTCTTCGAAGTTGTTGACGTTCTGTTTCGCTTGTCGCACCTTCTACGCGATTTAATAATGCGTGCTTTTTTTGTAGCATTTGTTCATATTCTGCCATTATTTTAACTATGACCTATCCCGTAAAATTAATAATTATATATTTGTAAATAGATTAGTAAAAGATAATTTGATCATATTATTTTTTTATTTTATATAATACATTACCTGGGTTTCTGAGAAATCTTTGTCCATATACGGTTCATCAGCACACAGAATGCGAATGGCAAGGCCGGGCCCTGGAAATGGATGACGAGAAACGAGTAACGCTGGTATTTCAAGATCGCATCCCAATTGTCTTACTTCGTCCTTATGAAAATCTTTTAGAGGTTCTACTACATGACCTCGTGCTCTCAATGCTCTCACAAGATCGCTATCGTTGTGATGCGTCTTTATAGCATCAGCTTTACCTGTTGTGATTAATCATTAAAATATCTTCATTGCTTTTACAGGTATTTTAACAAAGATGAATAAAATTGTATGAATGTGACTTTACCACTTGCCAAGGCACTTGCACTCTCTATGAGGTCAGGCCTGAGAGTGCCCTGTCCAAGGATTACTTCTTCCGGCTTCAAACCTAATTCTGTAATCGCTTCATTGGCTACCCTCACAAAAACGTCTCCAATAATTTTTCGCTTTTCTTCTGGATTGGTTGTCGCGCACAACATTTTTGTTAATCTTGTTCGTGGAGTAGTTCCCGTACTAACAATTCCTTTGCTGTTTATAGTGTTTGCATTCAAGGCTGGATTAATATTATCCAAAGGAACTGAGGTAGTGCCTTGCATGAAACAATGTGCAGCATTTACTACCCTCAATCTGATTCCTAATTGGGACAAACTCTGTTCCACGAATTGCGTTTCTCCTTTGCGCATGAAGCCATTGTTGATATGCAGCGCGATAACTTGATCTTTACTGAGTGCCTTGTTCAATAGCACTGCACATACCGTCGAATCCACACCTCCGCTCACCAACAACTATGATCGTTTTTTTCTATTTCAATTGACAATTACACTTTCGCATATTTATATTTTTAATCACTTTTAAATATCTTTAGAAATATTCTATCTTGATATATTCGCTCCATAGCAATTTCAATAATTTGCTTACTTTGTATCAATTTCTTAATTTACGAAAAAAATGTATATTACTTACCAAAACTTTCTTATTATCAACAGCGTGTCTGATATATTGAATACATTGGGCTTCCCTATCACGAAGCGTATAATTACCCGTAAGACCAGCTATTCCATAAAGAAAATTGTGCAGCATTATTTTTCCATTAGGCGTTAGGTCTACTTCTGGATGAAATTGCACTCCATATAAATTCATTTTATCACTGGCTATGCCTACAATAAAGTTTGATGATTTGGCAGTAATACGAAAACAGTCAGCAATCCTGTCTATACTGTCTCCATGTGTTAGCAATACCATTTGTTCTTTCTCCAAGCCCCTAATGCATAATATATCAAATATAAGTATATGAACATTGAACATATTTTATATATTTTCAAATAGTTACTTTTAAATAAAATGTACACACTTAAATAAAAGGCACTTGGTATCTATTTCAATGGGATATTGACCATCTTCACGTCCTGATTTTCTTACAATAGTACCCCCAAATTCTTTATTCATCATTTGCATCCCATAACATATTCCTAGTACAGGAATTCCTATTCGGAAAATATCTGCATCATATCTAGGTGCATCTTCTGCATATACTGAACTAGGTCCACCAGAGATAACAATAGCTCTGTGAACAAAAAAATATAGCAAACCAATTTGATGTTAACTTTCTTTAATGATTAATAATTTTTTTTATTAAATTTCATGTGATATATTATTATCTTTACTTATATCCTTTTTCTTGAAGAGTGATAGCTGGTGTGTCCAGAGGCAAAATATCACTATGAATATTAAGCTCATGAACCTTTCGATCTATCACTTTGCCGTATTGTGCACCTGCATCCAAGATAGCAACACGTTCATCGATACAGGATATTCCAATGGCCCCCTCATCAGCTCCATTATTTCTATCTGCGCGAAACAATGGGCCGTCCGCGCTTTTTTCCATTTCAAATTTACAGCTGTGCTATGGTCTTTGCTGTTATGTCGACAATCCTACAATAAGAATACATATATATATATAATAATATATATTTATAAATTTATGACTAACTTTTATGAAATATACATGGATAATAAATATGTAAATAATTTTAAACACGCCGATTTGAGCTGTACTTATTTATACATTGAAATTTTTATATATTATATTTGCTATAGCAATTGTTTTCCTATTCTTATCTATAAATGTTAAAATATTTATATAAAGAGCAATACTTTTCACATTGAATTTAAACTTGTTTATTAACATGTTTTTAAAAAATAATTTTCAGATTAATTTTCAGATTAAATAATATTATTTTAAAATATTGGTAAAGGCAATTCATAATGTCATATTTTATCTATGTTAACATTTATATCTTTATTTTTAAAAGTATGGTATTAAGAACAGTTTGATTTCAGATAAGAAATGTATAATTATAATGATATGACCTCATTTCATAATTTAGATGAGAATAATTATTTGTAAATAGGTTATTACTTTATTATAATGTCAACTTGACCTATTATATAATCACATTTATTATATGATAACCATTATTAATTTTAAATAAATATAATATGTATGTATGTGTATTTATATATATGTATATATATGCATACATATATATATATATATATATATATATATATATATATATATATACATATTTAAATACATATATATACTTTTTAATTTAAAATAAATGACTGAGAGAAGTTGTATAAAAACATTTTTTGTCCTTAAAACATTTTTTCTTGATCATTTGAGCAAATTAATATTTATAAATTTTTTTATAGTTTCTTATTTGCAAACTTCTAAAAACAATAATATTGATTTCATGGAAATTTACTTGATATGATCATGTAATAAAAAAATAAAAAAATAAAAACCAAGGTCTACGTATTGAGTACAGATATGCAGTATTTCAATCTTCAACAAATAATCACATAATCGACATAAAAACCCAATGTTATAACTTAGTAGAATCCATTATCTTTTAATCTATGCAAGTAAAGGTATAAAGTTTCTTATTTGAATAACATAAAAAACGAAAACAACTTTGAATTTATTAATGTCTATCTGCATGAATACGTACAGATATATTCTAATCATTATATGACTGAACATAATGAACTGTCTGACAACTACTACTGTACAGTGTACATCACAAAACATAACGCGCTATTTTGCATTTTCGCTTTGAAAAATACGCGCCCTCCATGATAAATACGTAATCATTCGATAGGGTAACTTAAAAATAATGAAAATGGAGTAGGATAATAATTAGTTAAAAACAATTCACCGGTACCGTAATTTTATGAGCACGTTTCGATGCGATCGACGTATTGAGCTGTTATGTGGCTGACTTGCTTCGGTTGCGTCGTTAAGCGATAATTAAGATACATTTAAAGACTTACCGAATGAAATCAGATTGGTAATATTTAAAACGAGTACAATATAATCACACAACGTAAAAGTAATTACAGGAAAACAGAACCTGCACACTCTGGACGAGGCGGCCATTCAATCGCCACAATGCAGTGACTGCTTTCAGGCTTCAAGTAAACGGGAGAGCCAACCTAGCGACTTGAAATTTTTTAAGATACCAGAAACTTCGCGAGAAAATCGCTTTATCGACCGGGAGTAACTCTTTTCACCAATAAAACACATTTTCTTTTCCTTTAACCGATCGATTTCGTTATGTCATTGCACCACACAACTAAAGACTTTTCATTCGTCGAATACATTTATTATTTACTACAACTTTTGAAATATATTGCGTTATAAGACCTTTTTATAACGATTAATACGACTTTTTTTCTTTCTTCTGTTCTAGATTTAGTCCGTCAAGTTTATTACTACTATGGCAGATCATGCTTACCTTCCCCTTGTTGAAGGAGGATCAACAAAGAAGGAGATATATTCTATCTCAAGACTTTTGCAGGGATGTAAATACGCATCTGAATCCCCTGTATCTTTTTTACCTCTCAGATTTTTTTTTGTTCTAAATTTTCATTATAATATATGTATCATTTAAATGATTAACGAAACAAGTATAAGCAGATATATATATATATATATATATATATATATATATATATATAGAATGCAAAAATAAAACAATTAAATAAACATCGTATCTCTATGTTAAATACAACGTTATAGAATATTGAAAGATTAATAAACACAAACGTATTAATATTTTAACTTTCAATTTTGCATACACAATGAAACAAATATTAATCATAGATTCTTACACTATTAAATAGGCCTTTTTTAGCTCACTAAAATGGTAGGCACCATTACGAAAGTAGTGAAAAAGAAGAAAATATCTTGTGTCTTTAAGGTTTGGCTTTTTATGTTATATAGATACTGTAGCAATTTCTTCTTACACGCAAGCGCCACCTGCGAAAGGTGAAGAGAAATTAATATTAACAGTGCTGTAATTAGAATTTTAGTGAGTGGGTTTTCTCACATAGCAACTTTCTTGTGTCGTGATCCGTGTAATCAATATTCTTTTCAATAATATCATGTGTCGTTTAAAATAATGCAAATGATTAATTATGTAAATGTAGAAATAAAATTTCAATTTATTACGTTACTATTCGTTCTTTAAAATAATCAGTATAATAAATATAAGCGAACTATTTAATTGTATTATATTTTATTATTATTCTTATACATATTTTTAATTCTTAAATTTTTATAATAGCCACGTATTTGAATTACTTGGTCTGCATTATCGACTGTTGTCCCGATCGTAGCGCCGCAGTTAGTACTAAAATTATTCAATCGCAAAAATTTGAATATTGCTAATATCGAGTAGTTTGTTCGTAATATGAGTAGATCGAATAATTCGTGAACAGGTATTTTCTTTACTTGATTTATAAAAAACGTCTAGATATGTATTTATCTTAATTTTATTAAAATGTTGAAATGATTTCCTTACTTTACTACTATTTGAGTCTAAGTACGTTCGAAATATGTAGTGGTATGAAAATTAGATTATTGTAGATGACCGTTAAAAAATATTGTAGCTAAGCAAGTGTAATATGATTTAATTGATGTAAGTAGAATCTATTTACTTTTGTTTCGAATAAGTATGTAACTTTAAATCATAAATACAGTCAACGTAATCGATTTAAACACGAACAAATGGTAAACACACTAATTTTTTAAGATGTCGTTTATCTGTTGTTCGGAACATAATAATTTGATCAATTACATAAATTCATTAAACAACTTGAAACTTTGCGAATCTGAAAAATACTTTTTACCCACCGAAGTAGCGATACATAATAAATCAAATGACTGTTGGGTTTCTTGTAACGGCATCGTTTACGATCTGACCGATTTATGTAAATTGTGGTTATGTACACGAGCGATAAAACCTCTAATAGCACACGCAGGAAAAGATATCAGTCATTGGTTCGATCATAATCGAAAGGATATTAAATATTACGTCCACCCTGTTACCGGTGTTTTAGTACCATATTGTCCACATGGACCAATACCGGATGTATCCGATTATGTCGTACCTTCCACTGCTTGGCGACCGTTAAACAAATGTCCATGGTGGTTAGACGAAAAGTACATGTTAGGCAAACTCACAAAAAATCCACGACCATGTAGAATTATCAATGTTCTTACCGGAACGAGTTGTGTTATAATGGTAAATTATATTAATTAAATTGATCTTTGATAAATTGAGAGTATATTTAAATCTTTTTTTGATTTTATACTCATTTTTCATTTAGGTTTGCGAAGAGGATACGATTAGACGTATTCAAGAACGTGCTTTATTATTTAATCCACATGGACAAAATTACTCATGGAAATTTGAAGGAAAAGATATCAATCTGGATTGTACATTAACGGAAAATAATATTCCGGACGAACGTAAACGGTTCCTAGCTTTAGGGCTTCGCGAGGATTATTATATTCCAAGTCTTATGTGTTATTATATCGATAAGTATGACTAGAACGAATCCGATTGAAATTACAGACGACATAATAATAATTAATTATTGCCGAAAAGTCAATAATATCATTATTTTTTTTATTTCGTGAACTTTAATAAGAAATTTTCTACCTTATCGGATGTCTCACATAGTACTTATCTCTATACAAAGATGACACCACTGTCCTCAGATACAATTGGAATTGCTATTGGAGTTCTTATATATGATGGAAAAATAATTGAAGACAATAATCAATATAAGAAAATTTTTTATCTCATGATCGATCTTGTCTAATCAACATTTTACATTTAAATTAAATTCGATGACGTACTTTTAGCTTATTTATTTTCTCTTTTTCGAAAAAAAATAAAACGTATATCATTTCGAAAATGTTCGAAGTGACCTGACGATATTCGCGCAAAATAAATGCGTCCGATCCTCGCTTGGATGTGGTTTGCTCGTAAAAGCGAAGCCCCGTTGAGAGAAGAAACCCTGCCACCGCTTAGGATCCGCTCGTCAAACCGTTTTACGGGTTTATTCTCGGACGATCTTCCATGCATCTTGATCCATTGTTTCGATTTATATCTTCTCTCTCTCTTTCTCTCCCTCTTCCTATCTTTCTCTTTTATATTCGTAAATGCGGATATTTTGTATAAATATTAAACATATTTTGCATTTTTATTCAAATTTACAAAACGAATAAGAAGAAGAAGAAGAAAATAAAATATATATATATATATATATATATATATATATATATATTTCATTATAATTAAGTGGAATAACGTTCTTGTCGTCACAGAAAGGCGAAGGATTCGTTTCAGTACCATCGTCGGTTGGTCGATATGGTTGTAAATCATTTTAGAGCTACCACCCGCGTCTTTTGCAATGACAATCGGTAATAACTATTTCGAAGGAAGGAGGCCACTGTAGGAGGAAAGAGGAGAGGAAGCCAAAGATATAACCGGAGAATCGAACGGCTCATCTTTAAGGATTGCTTCGAAATGTGTGCAAGAAGTAGAAAGAGAGAGAAAGAGAAAGGGGGTTGAGAGAGAGAGAAAGAGAGAGAGAGAGAAAGGGAGAGAATATGTATGTGTGACATAGGAAGGAAAAAGATCGAAGCACGGTCATTAGGGCACACGCGCGGCCACGAACATGGTGTAATCGTAAACCGCGAGGAGCATAAAGCGACTTGGTAGAAAAAGTCATTTACTGCGTCTTTCATACACGTGCGGAGCCAAGCTGGACGTGAAGCTATCCAGAGAGAAAGAGAAAGAGTAAGAGAAGGAAAGAAAGAGCACTGACCCTGAGATGCGATCCCAACGTAGAGAGGTATCTTTGTCATATCTTCTCTCGAAGATGAACGTCTCCAAGATGAAATGAAGTATTAAAAGGAAAAACTGGATAATAGTCGGAATGAAGTTCTTGCGTGTTCTCTCTCTCCCTTTCTCTCTCTCTTTCTTTTTCTTTTTCTTTCTCTCTCTCTCTTAGTAGGTATGGATTTTCTTCAATTTAAAAAAGCTACCTTTCTAGATCGCGCGATATGCATTTCGTCTTCCATTTATAGGTATACATATGTATATAATATGTATGCACGTGAATACGAATCATCATGTCATTACGGTACCCATCGAGCATCATCAACCAATCTTCTCACGTAACTGCGTCGCTTGAATCGATTTCCAAATGAACCGTGCCTTCCATGACGTTTTCAACCGCAATTCGCATAGATATCGCAAATGATATTGCTACAGTTACCGCGCGTCTAGAGTATAACGGAATAAATGATAAATCGCTTGGTTACCTTTCGAACATGTATGTATATATATATATATATATATATATATATATATATATATATGAATATACATATATATATATGTATATATAAATATATATATATATATATATATATATATATATATATTCATTGTGTCCTTTACGATACTTATACAATATTATAAAATCTCGATCAAATTCGACGAATGTAAGACGGTGTGAGCGCACGATGACAAACATCGGGATATACGGGACACTTCTCCGTTGACGATTTAGATCCAAGAGCTAATGTCTGTATAAGAATAAATAAGACAAAATGATAAGAAATTATTTTTAATAAACAATAGAACGGTCTTTTACATACGAATTTATTGATTACCTCGCCTTGATTAATAGCTTTTATTAAAATAGGTATCGCGTCTAGCAGTAGTTTACATTCGTCATCGTTGATAGGTGGGATACCAAGGTACTTTTGGATACCGTTTGGACCTAACTCGAGTTGGGAAGCGAAGTATGTCACTTCCGGTATTACGCAGGAACGAACGTAAGCACATTCCACTACTCCACTTTGTTGTCGTATCGCTAACGACAATATCATTAATTATTATCGTCGTATACATTATACTTTCTCATAATATTTTGTTCATCATTGAACGTACCTTTGCAAAGGGAAATGCAAAATCTGGCTATGGCAAAGGCTGATGCATATATCGAAACGTTTTCTCCATTATTGGCTTTTGAAACTTCTTCGTCAGCTTTTCTCACGAAATTGATTAAATCCTTCATATTTTTCTAAAATAGCGATTACTTTTTTAAGATCCTTTCAAGTCATATTGATTTCTTGTAAAAGTTTCTCGTTGAATATTTATCAAAATCAATAACCGCTGATAAGTAGACATGTGGTTTCATTTGCGAGAAGAGAGGAATACAAGTATATGGACAGCATCCTCCGATAACCGGCACCATTACACATTCTGGTGCTATATTCACCATTTTTGCGACAAAACTATTTGCTCTTACGCAATCTAGTGTGTTCACTCCAAAGATATGTTTGTACTCATAGATTCCAGCTTTCTTATACATTTCTACCGCTATGGGTATTAAACTGTTAATCGGTTGCATCGCGATCGCTATCATCGCCTGTAATGAAAACAAAATGAATACATTCGTTTTAAGAATTATCGAGTAAACACGATAAAATAGGATTATAATTTACATTGGTCATGGTTTTATAATGACATATGGTTTAATAACATGAAAGTTTTATTTCAATCTATAAAAATATTCATCCGTACAAGGAAAGAATATTTATAAAGCGACATTATTGATATTAAATAATTAAAAATATAAATCTCTTAACATTTCTCGTTTATGAGAACAAAGCGGATAAAGAGGATATGAGAAAAGTGTCATTGGTTTTGTAAAGAAAAAACAAAAATAAATAAATAAATAAAGAAAGAAAGAAAGAAAGAAAAGATATGGTAGGAGAAGAAAAATGGAAGACGATCGACGAGCGACATCCTTGTCCTTGTCGAGACACCGTGTCGAGAGGAGGAATGTCGAAAACAGCTTCGGCGTAATTAATGAAGCTGCGAGGGCGTTAAAAGCCGAGGCCAACCGCTATACATAAGAAATGATGTTCGGTCGTACATAAAACACGAAGACTGGCCATTATTCGGCCGTACAACGTACTTTCGCTGCCGACCACATCTTTTCACGAGCAAAATGCCAGACGCTCGCGCATACGCCTTGGTAGGATAAACACGAGCGGGAAGATTAAACATGTTTTGCTTGGCCAAGAGCCGACGTATACTGGAAGCGAAGCAATCTTTTTATTTTTTTCTCTTTCTTTTTTTTTTCAACCTTTCCCTTTTTTTTCTTTTCTTTTCGCGAGGAGCCACGAAAAAACATTTCAAATTGTTCATGGAAATAAATGGATATCAAACGTACATACATAATCATCGATTTGTTTCTCATTACGTTAAAAAATAATTACGGTACAATAAAATTGATAGAGTGGAATATAAAAAGTAAAGATCATTTTTTAAAGGATCCCTTTCGTTTTAAAGTCATTGACTCGAGTACATTTAAAAGGTTACACTTGAATCGTTTCTAACGAGAAACGAATCGATACGAGCTCTCAACTCACTTTGGAAGGGACGACGAATCGCGAGTGGTTTCGTCGTAGGGAAAAAAAAGAGAGAGAAAAACGAGTAGAAGGGACGATTCATTCTAGGAAGAGTTTGAGATCGGAATAGTTAATGTACGATTAAATTAGTTTAATTGGATACGGTTGATCGAAGCGATGTGCTTACGTCGTTAAAAGGGATTCCCTTTCTCTTCGGCGATATAATACATCGAAAGCTTTATGTTAATCGAACAGATCTCTGAAACTTTCTCTTTCTCAAGAGAGAGAAAGAGAGAGAGAGAGAGAGAGAGAGAGAGAGAGAGAGAGAGAGAAAGAGAGCGCATGATATCTAAAACGATTAGAGTAGAAGAAATCGTACGAATAAATAAATCTTATATCGTACAAATAAATAAATCTAACATTACGTCGAAGTTTCTACGAAGGGATATGTGAACTGTGTGTGTATATTATAATATTTGTATACATACCTGTATACAAATAAACATGTATATATGTATGTATACGTTTAAACGGAAGAACGTGTAGTAAGATATTCCGACAAAGAGATCGTTGGCTTGCAGAATCGTCTCGCGATTTCATCGACGCATCGATCCGACGTCGTTTAGGAAATTATCGCGAGAAAGATGGTAGTAAAGAGAAAAAGAGAGAGATGCTCGCACCCTCGGCAAGCAATTTGCATGGTAATTAAGATTGTCAGTTTTGTTACTATCTTTCACCCCGTGATCGTTCTGGCCGCTTACCCGAGGACAGCTTCTAATGACATTCGGCAGTAAATCCGACAAGATCTCGGCGTTTGACTCAAGTAATTCCGTCGATGTCAATTCGTATTTAAGATTTTTCCCTGCTACGAGAATTACCACTTTTGCATCCTGCAGCGTTTGAGTCAGGCATTCCTCGTTGTGCGGATACGTCGTGACTTTGCATCTCGTGTCAATCTGATTGAGCTCCGATGCGAGATAGTGCGTTGACTCCCTATCGTATAACGAAATCTCGTCTATCAGGCAGGATCGTTTCAGGAGCAGTGATAAAAATCTACCTTTAATATTACGCGTTTTGCGTTTGAATAACACTTCTTGTAGGTTAATTTGATATTAAACATTAATGTATTATTATTGCGTTTATATCTTATCGTTCAAAAACGTAATACCGGTCTCATTGTTGGCACCGAGTATTGAAATTTTCATTGATTTCGAGAGAAGCATATTTGATCCTTGAAATCCTCGATTTTGACAAACAATTACTTCTGATTTTATTACTTTCAAATATTTATACTTTTCTTTTCCAAATTGAAGAAAAAATATGGATAATCCTCGTCGTAGATGACATTTTAACGATAACATTTCGTCCGTCGGCCGTGTTAATTTAATTTAATTTAATTTAATTTAATCATTTTCGCGATGTCTGTCAAATAAAATATGTAAGTACTTATGTACTTAAAAAGGAAACAAACGAATCTCTGCTCTCACGATGATCGTTGCTTCCAAGGAATCCCGTTCATACATTCAACGTGCGATAAGAAAAGAGTTCCAAGAGATTGAGAGCCATAGCTTCGAAGAGGCACGTCCAGACGACCTTCTTAGGATCCACAAAATGCTTCTCGTGCTACGTCCTCGTCTTCGTTGGTGATATCGCACGATTCCTTCGGTCGTGGTCGCTTTTCAAGGAATGCATTCTCCGTTTGTAGATTATAGGAACGTCGATATTATTTCTTGGATTTTACGAAGGACTTTGCATTGGTCCAGGGACGTCGAACGACGGGGAGCCTGTTTCTAGCATTACTTCGACTCGATCGTTTCTTTCCTACGACACGGCTTACCGTATCATAGAAAGAACAACTTAGTATTGCTTACTTATTCGTAAAGCGATTCGAGTAAGACACTAGAACGAGGATGGGGGAGATAGTGGGAAGATGGTGACGAGAAAAGAGGAGACAAGTAAAAAGAAGAGGAAGAAAACGAAGAGAGAAAGAGAGAGAGAGAGGGAGACTAAAACCGACCGGTCGCATTGGTAATGATATCCCATTGCTATTTTATGCCACACTGATGCTGATGATTTTCTTCTGAAGAATTGCTTTGACCGCAAAGACCTTCCTCGAATCGCCCTCTTTTAACCTCTTCGAAATCATCGCTTGCGATCTTGGTTCAACGTGGAAAGAAAAAAAGAAAAAAAGAGAAAGAGAAAGAAAGAGAGAAGAATGAAGAGAGAGAGGGAGTGAAGAGAGAAGAGAAAGAGAGAAGAGAGAGGAGAGAGAGGAGAGAGAGAAGAGAGAGGAGAGAGAGAAGAGAGAGAGGAGAGAGAGAAGAGAAAGGAGAGAGAGAAGAGAGAGAGGAGGGAGAGAAGAGAGAGGAGAGAGAGAAGAGAGAGAAGAGAGAGAAATTCTTCTCGCTTTAGGAAAATGATCTGTGTGCCGATGTAATGTCGGTAATCAACTCGGCTGCCTTCTACTATATCTCTTAACGAACCGTAATCAATATAGCATTCCATCGCAGTGCCTTTTATTTTGTCCATCATGTGTAACGAAGTCGTGTAATAGTACCGAGCGGTAACCTTGAGTCGTGTGAAAGCTAGAAGATAGGTTGTTTTCGAGCTCTTTCATGTCTTTCTAACGTGTTTTTAATAATCGTGGATGCATAGCTGATTCAATATAGCCTTGCGAAATTTATAGCCATGCCTACCGATTCGTAAGCACATCGCCAATGAGTCACGCTTGACCCAGAATATATGTATTAGCTTCTTCCATTGAGTCAAGGTGAATCTTGACCTACCATAAAGATTTGCGCATTGACTTTGATCGTATAAGACGTCTTCACTCTATGAGGCATAATATTTTTTTTTCTTCCTTTTTTCTTTTTTTATTCTCGTTACGTCGAATCTATATATTCGTAGTAAATATAATAGGTTGTTTTGGAGATGATTTAAATAAATACGTATTAGGATCGAAGATAACCTTGACGTCTTATTTCTTGTAAAAATAGTGCTATGAAAGATAGAGTTATTATCAGACAATACTTTGTAACGTACTACGAGGCCTTTTAACTGCGACTCATTAGCTCCGAAGTGTTTGAGCTGTTTAGACGTATATTTGGATTCCTATCATATATTTCGTATTACATGAAGGAAGACGATAAATAATTTAGGAAAATATTTTATGTTAACTTTTATAACAAGTAGACAGTCAGTTTTTTTTCTTTTCAGTTGGAATATAATGTTTTTTTTCACGATCTGAATCTTTTTGTCATTTGTAATCTAATTTTTTTTTCTTTTTTCTGATTTAAATAAGCTCGAAAAATTTATATAGTAAGATAATCACGATATTCGTTAACAATTATGTCTTCAATTAGTGAATTAACGATAGCGATAGAAAATACGATGAGTCGATGGGACAAATTTAAAGACGGAGTCAAGGAAACGCCTAGTCTGAGATTGAGTCACCGTTATCTATTAATAGTGAGATGAACATTTGAACCATCCAAAATACTGTTGTTTTTTATTGTCGTGAATCTTTCAACATTGCTATATTCGAAGATATCTTTAGTTAGAAGAAAACGATTTGAATGCGTGAGAAACGATAGAAAAGAAAATTTTATTAACTCGTTAACTGAGACCTTACCGTTCGTTTCAATCTAAGTATTGATAAAGTAATATTGCCTTAATGCAAATAGCTAACTATTACTTGTGATTATGCGAAGGTGTTAAACGCAACGTTATCGAGAAGGTGATATTACCGTGGATGGATTATCTCGAAGGTGTGAGACTTGAAAGTAACAATTACGTTACAACATTGTCGATGGTTTACTCTTTTACAGCGGGGTCGTCGGTTATTATCTTTGGTAGCGTCATAAACCTATGATTAAAATGGACGTTGAAAGAAGCGTCAATGCCAATCGCTAAAGTTCAACGTTTTACTCGTGATTTAGATCGTTCTTGGAAAGTCGTTAGTACGAAAAAGAAGAAGAAGAAGAAGGAGAAGAAGAAGGAGAAGATGAAGAAGGAGAAGAAGTAGAAGAAGAAGAAGAAGGAGAAGTATGAGAAGAAGAAGATGGAGAAGAAGAGAAAGAGATGGAGAAGAAGAGAAAGAGAAGGAGAAGGAGAAGGAGAAGAAGAAGAAGGAGAAGAAGTAGAAGAAGAAGAAGAAGGTAATCATTATATGTATCGCAGACATTAAAGATCGTGACTTTTCACGAACCATAATATGACTTTAAACGGCGTGTCATATCGATGAATACGCTCGCTTTTTAAACAGAGAAAAGAAGAAAAGATTATGTAAGATTTTGTTGATATTTCATCGATATTTAATCGTCTGTAATATTCGAAAGATCATAGGTAGATAGGTATATACATATATACACATACATACATACATTATTTATTTATCAAACCTCAGACTTATCCGCCTATCCGATCTGCAAGAGAGAAATGCAAATGCATTTTCAATTTCTCGATCGTAAAAGAGAATATTCTCTTACCGCAGAGAAGATCGAGCTGCTGCGGCCGGGACATGTAGCTCGAACCACGGATAAATTCGATGCGAGGTGGATGGCATACGGGTTGCGTATACGACACAAAATTAAACCATCGAGAGAGGATTCCACCGCGACCGGTAGCGGCTGAAAACGTTCTGAAAAAGAGAATAAAATGAAATTTATGTTCATAGTATAAGGCGTGTCCACATAAATTGGTGTCGTATAGCTTTTAAAACAATAGAAAAAAAGGAGGAAGCACCGTAACGATTTTATATGAATCCACGATCGACTATTGGTTTTCCAACGAACGATGGTGTATCGATGAAAATGAAATAAATCAAACGTCATCGTTCTTGGTATGAAACTTCACGTAGAATTGAAAAAAAAAGAAGAAAAAAATTTCTCGCTTTATGAAAAGTTATTTTCACGATAGTAATTCCGCAAGACACCATCCTTGAGTATCGTATCTAACAAAAAAAAAAAAAAAAATAAAAAAATAAAATAAAAAGAAAAAGAAATAAAAAATCAATAATTAATATCGCCTTACTATAGCATATTTTAATTACACGCTCCAAGTGAAATGAAAAGAATTGTTACGGTCTGTAATATGAAAAGGATGAATTATCGATGATACGAGTAAATCCGACAAATAGTTCTCTCATAGGAACTGTACGAAGTGAACGCCCATAGGAACGTAGAACAAGTTCATAAAACATTTAAAATGTCCCATTCCGTGGAACATTAAGGCGTTAATAATATGAGCTAGAAGGAGATGGCAGGAAGGAGGATGGAGTACATTTATTCGTTATGTACGGTCGCAAACGTGGTAACCCTAGAGGCTGCTGGAGTCTGTTAACCGAGGAAGCCTTTGAATCTTGATAAGAGCAAATACAATCTACCCTTGGAGAGGATCTATGCGTGTATATATGTGTGTATGTGAACGCGCATGCGCAGCCGTGTTGGTCAGTTCGCGCGGTTTTCCAAAGAGCCATCACATCGCGCGTCTCGAGTTACCGGCATCGTACGTAAGTACATATTCACATATGTAAGTATCTATGTGTGTGCTCACGTATATGTGTGCGCAATACAAAAGTAGAAGAGAAAGAGAAGTTTCTCGTTCTTTCCGCATTCTCGACACGCCGCGGTGTTCGCGAGTGTTAAAGCGGACAACGCGTTCGAGTACAAATGCAGCTGGGCTCGTCTCTTTAGCTCTTTCCTCTTGCCTCAAGTGCCAACGAGAGGAAATGAGGAGGATAAGGAGAGAATAAGGAAGAAGAGGAGAAGAGAGAAGAAGAGAGGAGGAGGAGGAGGTTGTACTAGACACGGGTGTTACCCATAGACGAGTTTTTAAATTCCACGACGTTCCTGTAGGATTCAGGCTCAACTCGGCCACCGCGAACTCTCACCGTACACAGTTAAGGACTCTCCTTGAGTTTGCCTTTTCCATGTAACCGTCCTTTTAGAAGAGTTACAACTGTCGTTGAATCGATGTAAATCCAAGTTGTTAACATGTACGAGAGAAAGAGGAAGAAAGAAAATAATCGAAAGGTGATTGTGAAATCGACCATTTCCTTTATCTCACATTCGGTATAAGTAAGTACTTACATAGTGAAGTATGTAAGACGTTTATATAAATATATAAGGTATATATCTTATTTAATATCCGGAAGGATATGAATTTTCATTTAATACATATATGTATTACTTATATATTTACGTTTATATTTACTTAAGATTTATTCTTCTGGATACTCGTTAATTAAATAATAATCGAAGACGTCGTCCAACGAGCTTAATGAGACACAGACGACGGCTATTTGAATGGCTTAAATAACCACGACGAGTCATCCATCTTTTCTTCCGACCTGCTTCTCGGATAACTCATCGTGTTCCCATCTTCTTACGATAGATGTACCGGTTGGCCTTGGTAATATAGACGACGCCCACCGATAACGACAACGACAACGACAACGACAACGACGACGATGACGACGACGACGATGACAAAGATGACAGCGACAAAGACAACGACGAAGACGTCGTTGGCGATGCGGATCGTAATGATTCGCAAATCTCGTGAATCAATCTATACAAAATTATCTTTGAAGTCAATAAGACCTTTTAAATTTACCGACATATTCGAAAAATTATCCACAATTCTTCGCGTAACTCGCGCGCCACGTCGAGTCTCATTTATAATCAGGAAGATGGATGCTAGAGAAACCACTTACGAAAGCACTTCATAATCCTCTTATTTTATTCTCTCTCTCTCTCTCTCTCTCTTTATTTCTCTATTTTTCTTTTTCTTTATTTTTCTCTATCTCTCTTTCGCGTGGAATACAGCTCGATTCGAGTCAATTATTCTGAACTTCGAGATATGCCACTCCGTGGCATTAACTTGGCATTATTCACGCACGGGTGAAATTAAGAATTGTCTGTTTTATCTTGGCACGCGGTGAATTTACAATGAAATCCTTTCATAATACCCAACGTGTAAAAGTTTGTCGATCGATTGTGGCCTTGTACAGTTAACGTGGTTATAAACGCGCTTCTTTCCTTCTTTGAACTATATAATATTATAAGACATCGTTGATTTTGCCCTTTTATTCTCAATTTATGTCTTATAGTTATCGTATATTTAGTATGTGTATATAATAAATTGTTTACGTTAGATTGAACGTTTAGATTATTTTGAAAAGAGACCGAGATATTTGATTTTCTAGGCTCCCCGCCACTTTCAAATGTCGATCGATCGGGTGCGATAAGAAAAAATTTAGGAACGGTCACACAAGTGTATTACTTCATTCGTGGAATTTCTTGGACAAATGTTTACGACAGCAAAGCGGCGAACGTAGAAGAGACTATGTATGGCCGTTTCTAATGTAGTGTCATCGCGCAGACATATTCTTACTTCTGCGGCTCGTATATCGACCGTACACCGTTAACTCGTGGAGCAGGAAATTAATCGCATATTTTCTCACGATATAATACTATACCGACGATATCCACCTGCCATCACTCAACTCGACTCCACTCGGTGCAATGTGTCCGTCTAAACCAGAAACGGACAGTGCTTGCTGATAATTGATTTAATTGCTTACGATGCTATCGACGATACTGAAATACTAACAATAAAATTGCCGGTGTTTGTAAGACTGGTGTAATTAAGGTTGCTCGGTGGACCTAATGTGGCAGCATGCTTTGTTGGAAAATGATTTACAAGAACGTTCTAATTGCCGTCGATTGTTATATATACATAAATAGAGCTACATAGGAGGACTTTTAAACGGTATTCGACCATTCTCGATTTATTTCATTCGGTTTTAACGAGAACGCCCGTTCGCGAATTAAATGAAAGCTACGTTTAAATATTGTGCGAACTTCGGGAACGAAAAAGAATGTTGTCTCGATAGCAAAGGCCTTTGGTGGCGTTAATACATTTTACGATTGGAGAAACGCATGATCGTTTAATCGTTTCAACGAATAACCGCGTTGTCGGTATATGTAGTAAGTATAGACGGGGCACGGTGATTGGCATAACCATCGACACCGTCTGACCGAACGGTTATGCTATTTAGAAATAAATAAGCGCATTGGCATTCGAGCATTAGAACTCCTCACTCGACCGCTTTTTCTCAGCGACCCGTTGGCTGGCGCCGTCTCGACGTTTCTTGCTGAATTCCTCTAATCAAAGGGGTTATCGAAGATTGCGTATGGTGCTCATTGAACGTTCTTACTTCCAAGGACGAAGACCGGAGGACATACGTCGCGATTAAGAAGAGAAATCGCTCTTGCCTCGGACGCCAACGACGAGGAAGAACTCGTCTCGCGAGTATGGCGCGTGAGAAGATCCGCCAAACGAATTCCACCTTCATCTTCTTTCTCCGATTCTATTTTCTCTATCTAACCTTCTCCTACTTGCCTGTCCTCGTCGGCCCTTCTTTACTCTACTCTTATCGATAAGGGAGCGCAAAGACTTTCGACGTATTTCTCCTGTAGTAAACCCCGCAATAAGACCTAGTTGCATCTACGAAGAAATTTCAAATTCCTTGTATTGAATGTAAATGCGTATAAAACGTTTTTAATTATATCGATTGGCTACATATTTATCTATGTAAACGTTTAAACGTTTTAAGCCGAACGGCTGTTCGAAAGTTTAAGCGTCGCGATATTATCGTTTAAATATTTCCCGTCGAGATAGCCTCTCTCGCCGTACGAGAGACATTCAAAGGGTAGAGCGATACATTGTGGCGCGATCGAAAAGTGAAAGGATCACGATACCGACGATAGTAAAGAGAGAGACTATACGGAGAGTGCTCGTTCGAACGGTCGATCGGCATGATCGACACGGTTACGAGGATGAAAGGCAGAAAGGGAGCACGGATGTAAGAAACGCGTTCGATTCGAACGCGTAATTTGCACGATCGAGCGCGTGACCTAGCGCAATGCCTTCGACACGCACTCTGCATATAGAACGAGAGAAACGTAAATATAGTTAGAAATATGTCTAAGATTTTATTAGACGCGATTATGATTTTTTTTCGTTTGCTCATTCAGCGAAATCGTCGATATAAATACCGTCGACTTCCTTAATGAAAAGGAAAAAAGAAAAAAAGAAATAAAAAATTACGAGCATTGACGCTTCGATGTGATTAATAAATTAAATTAAAAAAAAAGAAGAAGAGAAAAAATGCGAAAGTATCGGCGGAATATGTGCTTGTAATAATTATAAGAGCACGTTCGTTTTATGTCTCTCGAATATTTCCCATTAGAATCAATCTTATTTCTCAGCGTGATCGCCTCTCGATCGACTAAGGAAATTGATGACGTTGCGCTATACTAGTAGAGAGTATAATAGCATGATCAATGATCGTCACACCTAACTCATAAAAATACCGTAAAGTCGGATCCATAATTTGTCACCTCCGTGAATTTGTCGCTGAAGGCGTTTGCCCGTGCGATAAATATATTCTAAGGACCGGTTATGCGGATGCGTTAGACTGATAACGTGACGTAGAAGGACAAAAGGACGAAAGGTGAACGTCCTGGATACCCTTTGCCAGGCGACAAGCTAGTCAGGAAGGCGTTAAGGGACGCTAATCGCACCTATCGTAGCTCGTCGCTCTTTCTAAATCGTCCTTCGTAAAGACCTCTTCTATTGAACTCACAAGGCCTATACTTATCTCTTCTTTGCTGAAAAGCATCACGATGTCCGGTCATTGTCAGGAACGTCACGCGAGCCTATAAAATGCAGTCGATCGTAAGAACGGAATGTTCTAAGCGAATACAACGAAATCGACCAAAGATGATTGTCGATTATATAGTATACGTGTGTGAGAAAGAAAAAGAGAAAAAGAGAGGAAGAGACAGATGAAAAAAAAGAAAAAATAAGATTGTTATAGTCGCGTGGCTCGTTCGAGTAAATTCAGTTGTTCTTAGTATAAGTACATATATACAAGATAAATGTATATATATATATATATATATATATATGGAGATACATAGAATATAGTAGGTACGGTAACAAAGGCGGGATACCTGAGATAGGTTAGAAAACGAAGGGAAAGAGCAGAAAAAGAAAGAGATGACGGGTGAACGGCCGCTGAATGGCACGACCTTCCGAGGAGGCCGGCCGTCGGCGCGATCCTGCATCTGCACTCCCCCGCAACGAGCTTCCGCGTTGTAGAAGCGCACTCTCAGCGCAGCGTTAAAACAGCTTAGAGATATTGCTCGACCCATTCGTCGGCAGCACATTCGATACGTCATTGTTTTTTACCTTACGATTATTTCGATTAGTATTGATTCAATTGAAGCCTAAGTTGTAAGAGAACGAAAATGATGAATGCACGTAATAGATATAGTTTACCTACATATCGTTTATCGTTAAAAAATGTTCTTGAAATTTTACGTCAGGAAAGTATTTCCGTGTTTACTAGTTTGTTGAAATCGTTGACCTACGTGCTTCGAGAAAATGTAAGTTTAACGAGCGAGTTAAGAAAAAGGAAAGAGAGAGAGAGAGAGAGAAAGGGAGAGAGGGGGGAAAAATGGAAATATCGTTCGTAAACTTAGAGAGCAGACATTAGTTCGAAAATTGCACGCACGTTACAACGTAGGACGTAACTCGTAGCAGCTGTGAGGTAAATGCAAACATGAATCAACATAATTAACCATTTCATTACAACGTTTCATCCCCGTTTTACGCTTTACAGCGTCGTAAATAACGATTACTCCTAAGCATTACGGTGGTCACGATTGAAGCAGTTTATGCGTCTCAGACACTGCATATATTACTCGATTATGGTCAGGTATAGCTTGGGTGCACGCGTTTGCTGCGGTACGATAATGTAAAAGATTAGCGAGACGAATTTTTCTCATCGCGGCAACTTTCATCGCATTGATCGAGTTTAAGCACTGAAAGAAAGAGAGAAAGAGAGAGAGAAAGAGAGAGAGAGAGAGAGAAAGAGAGAGAAAGAGAGAGAGAGAGAGAGAGAGAAAGAGAGAGAGAGTCATTCCGCTTGTTATCATCTCATTTAGATATTATGCACGTTACTCGATGTCCCGACCTCCTGGTAAGCACAATCCTTCATTCGAATTAATTCGAATGAAATCTGTCGGAGTTTATCGTCTCGAATCAAAAGAAATAGTACATTCATTTCGTCGATTCTTCTTTCGTCTTTCGAAACGAACAAGTCGTTTGAGCGGACGCGAAGAATTTGACAGATTTATCGTTAATATCTTACGAATCAAATGAGCGAATTGACGAAGTGCAAAGTGTTGCTCGTTAAAAAGCAATAATATTGAGAAGTTTGGACCACCTCTGGAAGTCGAGCGAGCGAAGCTTCATTAGATTCAGATCGATAATTTGTATAATCCTTGGATTTTACACTTGGATATGGAATTCCGTATGAGAGGAAGTTAAAGGCGCGGGACAGAGCGAAGGTGGCGCGCCTACCTCGCATACCTGATTTCTCTTTCTCTCTCTCTCTCTCTCTCTCTCTCTCTCTTTCTCTCTTTCTTTCTTTCTTTCTTTTTTTCTTTCTCTATTTCTCTCAACAATCCACATAATCTTATTTAAACAGAGTTCTAATAATAGTTCAAGACGCGTTTTTATGCACGTTCGCGGCATTAAACACACGCGCCGGTGATGCTCGTTTTCTCTTATTGTCAATGAAAAATATTTCGTGCTGGCAAACCGGCTACGCTCACAGCTCTAATGCGCCTCTATCTCGGCGCGGAAGGACTCTTGCCGCGAGAGAAGCACAACGGGGCACAAGAGTGCAGTGACTTTGCCTTGCCGTGAGGCTGTGCGCTTAAGCTCTCGTGCGGATCCGAGAGTACTTTTCCTTGCGTTACCTTACCACCACTACCACCACCATCACCACCATCACTACCATCTTCACTATCATTCTCGCCAACAACAATAATAATAACAACAATAACAACAACAATATCAACTTCTCCCCACTTCTCTTTCTATTCGCCTAGTCCTCCTCCTCTCTCGCATTCAGATCCACCTACATCATCGCCATTGGCGCCTCTACTATCCTCCAACGGAGATCCTGTTCGAGTCGTGGCGCTGGCATTGTTGCCAGGAGCCCTTAAGGGCAAAGGCGTAGTTCATGCGTCGGGATCGCAACGAGGTCGACTTGTTTATGGTTCCGTGGTAACGAGATATCTTCCCTTGAGATTAATGTCCGCCGCGCTTTTGGCGTTTCCACGAGCCAATGGAATCACGTTTTCCGTGATTTCGTCTAGGCGGATAGGTGTTTCGATATCATACCTCTGTCTTTCCGTGTTAATGTTTTTCCTCGTATACTCGATAGTACAAATATACATAAATACTTACAATGTATACGTCCGACTAAGGTGTCTTGGAAAACGAAATACCGTCGAGAAATCTTCGTGAAATCTATGTGTAAATTTACGTCGATCTCTCGATCTCAATGTATATGCTAAAGACTTTACAATGTAGACGCCGTGTCACAACACAGATACGATAGATTTTTCTTCATCTCTTATATCTCTAGTTTCTATGACATTTTAATAGAAACGGCAGAAGGTAGTACGAAATCGATGTTATACATCGCAACGTACGTAATTCTCAGTGATAAAGTTCAAACGGACGTCGACATTTGTAACATCTTAGGACTCGAAAAAATCTTGAGTTCTCGTAGTGTTGGCTGACTCACGCAACAAGGTCCCTGCGTTTCGCGTACAAGCTCACGAAGTCGTGATCAAGATTCTGCCTGCGCTCGTGCGCGAATGAACGAACAAGCGAGCTAGCTCAGGGTAGATCACGTTTCCCTCATTCTTCCCAGGATTCTCTTCTGCGAGAAGAACGACGAAAGAAATTAACTATCTTCTTGAAAATTGAATTAATCGATTATCGAGAAGTCGAGATATGATCTCGTTCGAGCGTGAAACATTGATAAACCGTAGTAATTTTATAGAAAACGAGCGCGATAACGTTTCTCTAATGTTCCATTTTCTATTTGCGTTAAATGAAAAAAGACAAATCGAGTAGCATCGTATAGAAATGAATATCGTATACATATATATATATATATATCCATATCATCCTATATATTACGATCACATGCGGTAGCACTTTCGTTTCCTGGATACTAATAACGTGGCAGGACTTTCTGAAAGTGTAGAATTATTCTGGACATGCCGACGAGCTAATAATAACGTAGAATCCGCCTAAATGCGGAGCTCCGCGTTCCTTGGTCCTTAGCCAAACCAAACCTCGAGTTAGTCGTTTTATTTCTTTCCCCTTTTATTTTTCCTACAAATTCGACTTCTCTTTCGAATTCGTCCAATTAACCGAACCGAAACGTGCGGCACTTGTATAATAATACACATGTAGAGAAATATTCCTTTTTTAATTCTTTTCCTCAAATCATTTTCGATCGTAGTTCCGATCGATTAAATTATTTCTAATGGAGATGTGTACTCGTACACATTTATTTCTAAATAAGATGTCGTTGAAAAATATTATAATATTAACATAAAAATATTTCATTTTATATTTCTTTTTTTATTATTTTATTTATTATTTTATTAAAACTTATTAGATTAGCTCGTTTGTAATTTGGTTTGGACGAATCTAATGGTTGATAAGTGAACACAGTCTCAGCTTTAAATGCAGAAGGAATCTTGAACGTTCGGTGGATATCAACGAGTAGAAGCATATACTCTGTTATCATCCTCATCGATCTACGATCCAGCTGATATTTCTTTCAATTTTAAGGTGGGGGTTACGGACGGAGAATCTAAGTGGTAGGACGGGTAAAGACACCAAGGGCTATTATTAGAGTTATCGCTGCAGGAAGTTCAACCCCATTCGTTGGTTGGTTGGTTGGTTGGTTGGTCGGTTGGTTGGATGGTTCGTTCGTTCGTTCGTTCGTTCGTTCGTTCATTCTTCCCTAGTTGCTACGTGTTTACTACTTGGCCGTTACTTACAGCAAAGATCTACTCATCGCTGTCTCCGTAGCGCCAGGTTACCCTCGGGATGTCCGTGAAATAGGTCCAGACTAGGCTACACGTTATTATCTTCTCTCTATCTGCGCCCCTATCGCCAGATGTTCGATGCTTCGTAACGGTGACTGTAGCCATAAATAGAAGACGTTCTTTCATAATTTACCAAGCTGTTGCATTCGAGCGTAGACTTGAACGAGTCAAGAATGGAAGTTTTCTTAGTATACTTATGTATAGTTTCTAGAGAAGAGAAAAAGAAAAAGAAAGATATATAGATAGATAGATAGATAGATAGATAGATAGAGAGAGAGAGAGAGAGAGAGAGAGAGAGAGAGAGAGAAAGAGGGAGAGAGATAGTGCCACTGTCACACGTCGCCTACTGACAAACGTAAACACTCAGTCGAGCAAAACAATGCACCTATCTTCGCACGGCATCGCGTCTCGAATCCACGACGTAGGATGGAGGGGACCCTCCTCCTCCTTGCATCAGAGTGTGCCGGTGTTCGCCACGGGCGAACCTAGACCTCGAAAGCATCCTTGAACTTGGCGAATGCTCTGAGAGGGGTGAGAGGGCAAGCTATGCGTGGCACCTAAGGCGTTCGCGCCGAGTTATATATTCCCGTCCTGGCTTCGCCTTGCGGTGTTCATCATCCCGGAACAGCGATTCGTAAATAGATAGGTTGCCTTCGCGGCATTGCTCCGTATCTGGAATGCGAAAGTCGGCCGAACACGGCCTGAACGTGTATGGGTTCTTCGAGTTTGAGTTTCGAACTGGGAAGAAAGAATGCAAGATAGGTAAGTACGTGAAAGCTCTCGATCGATTTTATGTTTTTAACGGTAAGGTGAAACGTGATAAGAAGATTACATTCAACTCGATTCTTGGAATATTTCATCGAAATGTATTACTACTTACTTGCTAACTATAATTTATATGCGTAATGAAGTCGGATTAATGTGATTGAAAAAAAAAGTATGAACTCTTGTCGTACTTCTCTACGTGGACATTATAGTAGGTACGTGTGGTGCATGAACGTGCTATACGATGCAAGACAAGAAACTTGCGTAGCTATGAGCACGTATGCGAATAAGAACGGATGAAAGTGAGGGAGGAAGGAGGAGATATTCGTATTTACGTCGCGTCCCATGTTCGTCGGGATTATCGCTTAGATTATCGCTTATTATTATCTAAAAAAAGTGAGGGTAGTTCGAAGAGAGAGAGAGAAAGGGAGAGAGAGAGAGAGAGAGAGAGAGAGAGAAAGTACTCCGAGCTGAATCGTCGAGGTTATCTGTGATAGGAGGATATGTGCGCGTGCGCTCGCGTACTTGCGATATGACGTCAAAAAATTCAATATAAAATTTATGTAAATACTGCCAGTTAAATCCTTGGTGTATCGTATTCTCTTATACATGGACAGAATGTACACATCTCAGTGAAGTCGTGGTTGGTACCTACGTTGAATAAAATAACCCTTCTTAAGACCGGTTGTTCCAGCCTGTGGATAACTCTATTAGTGATACCACGGTGAACCAATCAGAGCACGTGGCCTTCGATATGGCACAAAGTGATACTAATAGTTGAACGTAAGCGTGCACGCGTTCGCATGTAAATAATCGAAGAAGAATATTTTCTCTTACGTAGATATCCGATATCCAACATACATGCACACACATATATATATATATATACACACACACACACACACACACACATATATATATATATTATATATATATATATATATATATTATTGTTTCTGTTGTTTTTCGACGTGGCGAACTAGCTTCGGTAGTATAGATAAGAACGCGTTAACTCTCTTCGAAGAGTATAAATCAGAAATGCGTGCGTTTCCTTCGACTAAAGAATATTTCCCGAGTACCAACGCTTGGCTATCGTTTTCTTGGGATAGCGATAGTCTAATACACAGGATGGTAAATTTCATAGCTCGGTAACATCGTGTTAAGAGGTATTTTTAAGAGGCGCGAAAAGGAAATCTACGCGTATCTGTTTGCATGAGTTTCATCGCTCGATACGAGTTCGAGATCGTCCGTTTAACGATTATCTCTGATATTATGAATCTTCTATACGGTACATTCCGGTATACACCTGATGGTCATTATTAATTTAAATCTGTCTGGCCGTTCTTCCTTTTCTCTTTTTCCTCGTCTCCTCGTCTCCTCCTCCTCCACCTCTTTCTTTCCTTCTTCGTATATGTTGAATTGCGCGATCTCATTCGTGTGAGAATACAAACGTGAAATAAATTTCTCGCCAAATGAGAAGATCAAACCTTACGTCCGAGGGACCGTCTTTTACGATGTAGGACATATCTACTGCTTTACCGGATAACCACGAAGACCGAGAAATACTCGTCGTCGTCGTCGTTGTCGTTCTCGTCTTTGTCGTCATCTGGAATCTGCATTTTCAACATTTATAATATAAATGTTGTAAACACAGTGAAACCAGTGCGATTCGTATAATAAGCGCGGACGGATACTATGGAATAAGGGTGAAATTATTATCGGTAAAAGTATTTGAAGTACTCGTAAGCTCCTGCAATTTACGCGTTCGCCACTTTTACTGCGTGAATAAGTGATTATTTCGTTGAATATCATTTTCATGATCATATCAACTAAATCCGATAAGAAAAATATTTTGAAAGTTTCGCCATTGATTACGATGCCTTGTCGTTCAAATTAGGTTTTGAATATTTTTTTTTCATTTTCTTAGTCCATTATACTGGTATATCTACGTTTACGATAACGAAGTAAAACTATCGCCGAGAGGAAAGATAATACGCGTCGCGAATTACTGTCAATTTAAGCGTACGTTGTTTTTCACTTGCAATTCCAGACTCCTCTGGTGCATTGTCCGGCGTCGTATATATTTGGCTCATTGTAGACAAGCCACACAAACGAGCATACAATTCTAAACATTTTATTATTATTGTGGCCTTTCTCGCTCGTATAAGCGAGCTTTTAAGAGACCAAATATACCTCGGAGCTAAGCTCGGTCTGCATGAAACTTATTGCGAATTCTGCATAATCGTGTATTGCACATTGGCTGCAAGTCTTGGCTGCACAACGAGAAACTCGCGATAATCATAAATTTTCTTAGTAAATATCTTAGAGGTACGCGTTAGAAATGGATAATTGAACGAAACCGCTTAATGTTTTTTTCTTTCTTTTTTCTCTTTTTTTTTCTTTTTAAATACAATAGCGTTAGTGGAAAGAGAGATATAGATAGAGATAGATAGAGAGAGAGAGAGAGAGAGAGAGAGAGAGAGAAAGAGGGAGGGAGGTTAACACACGTTTCTAGTTCGACACGATCGAAAATAATTTCGTCGCATGAAATTTCTCAAGGCAGTTGTTCGAGCATAAATCTTAACAATCTTGAAACAAGATGGCGAGAGACGTAGGATTTATAGCATCGTTCTATTATCGATACGGGAATCGGTAGTTGACGTAGTTGAAGACGAGGCAACACGGCCAGTTTCCTTTTCCTTTACGCGATACTTTAAGGAATCGTTCCTCTCTATCTAGTAATTTCCTGAACTCGTAAATTGCGTTTCAAGTATTCCTATAGATATGTCGAGTAAATTCAGGAGAACCAGGAAATGGTAATCGGCGAAGAAATAAAAGTCATCGGACTGACGCGAAATAGTTCGTTTTTTAAGAGAATTTAGGGAAAAGTATGATCGAGTACGTATGTTACTCAATTTTGATAAGAGCTTTATAATTTACAATCTTCGTATTTTCTATCGTAAATTCTTTTATTTGAAAATTGTCGATAACATTGGAATATTTTTTCCAAGAATATGTTTTCGTTCGCAAGAAGAAAAGGAAAAAAATGTAATACCATTACCAATATCTACAAATAAGCATCATTATCTCGCGATGCAAAATAAAAAAGAAAATGTCTCCTCTCATTATTGTATACATATACTTACATATGTATTTTAGTTTAACGACAATTTTTTCGGTCAACTATCTATCTGATAGGTAGTTTATTTTGGAATTTCCAAGATTGATTTGAAAGTTAAAGATTTTGATTCGATTAAGAGAAAGAGAAAGAAAAATAAAAAGAGAAAGGAAGAGAGAGAGAGAGAGAGAGAGGAGGAAGAGAGAGGGTGGAGTAGAAAGAGAAAAATAAAAGAATATGCCCTTCGATGGGCTCGCTTCGTAAACCATGTTGTAACTCGCATTATGAGTTCTTACAGTTTGTCAATGAGTTCGGGTGCGTTTATTCTGCGGCTTACCGCACGGCTGCCTTCATCAAGCTCTCTCTAATGGTCTCTGAGATACGCCGTAATAATAATTGTACAGAATAAACTTTCGACTCGTTCGTTAATAACTACCACGATTATTATAGGCTTGAAATTATATCCTTGTCAAGAAAATTGTCGTATTAAGACGCGAACGTATTATCGAAATCGTTTCCTTATTATTAGTAATATTATGGATGTACGAAGTAAATCCAAGTCGAGTTCGCGCGTGAAAGTGATCCCGGAACGATGATGTTAAAAGTGTCAGAAAAGTTAATAGCTTTAATAGAAATAATTTCACGTGAATTTATCAATTGTAAAGAGACATGTGTATTACAACATTCTCGAAAAACCGTCGGTGTTGTATCATATTTCAACTCAAGTAACGTCGTTAGCCACGATGAGAAAAAAGTTAAACATTTTCGTCAATAATCATAATATAAACAACGAGAACCAACTTCCTGCGATTCTGCAAAATCGTGAAACTGGCATTATGAGGTGGTCTTTCAAGATAGTTGTCCCTTTTAATACCCTGTTTTACCCTTGTTTTTATTTGCCGATTATCGGCATCGCGGCATGGATTATTTACTTAGACAGTAAAAGCTACGTTCTCGGCTGACGCAGTCATTCTTGGAGTCGGACTTTACGTTACGGTAGAAACGAGCTGTAAATAAGACCGAGCGTGATCAAACAAAGTTGATCGAGTGAAATAATGGAAGAAGAGCGTTATTTCTGTTATTCCAAGTTCTTTGACTCTTCTCTTTCTCTTCTCTCTCTCTCTCTCTCTCTCTTTACATGTTCGTTCCTTTGTTCAATTTCCATGGCGGCCGTGTCAACTCACACTAACGTAACGCCTAACGTTTGCGGAAGTCGATAAAATTTCGTGACTCGACTATCATGGAATCATAGTCCCCTTCGTTTCTAACTTCACCCATTGAACTTTCCTCTGGAATAGTTCGAACGCGTTTGAGATGGGAATAATACACGGACACCTGGTCTATAGACGACCATTGCGTCCGTCCAACGTTCACCGGATGAAGACACGCGAGCACTATTAGAAGGCGGACTGAAACTCGAGAGCCAGCACAGCAGCTTTCCTGGATTATAAATTATTCCATCCTTGGAGAATACGAAAAAAAAATATAAAAAAGAAAAGAAAAGAAAAAAGTCTCTAAAGGGATTCTGTAACCGTGCACCGCGTCTTAGAAAGCACTTAGGTAAAGATAGACCTAATTTCCCTGGGATTCTAACTTCCGGCTCGCAAACTCGAGATGTAAATACATAAATACATATGTGTGTGTGTGTGTGTATGTATATATATATATACTTACGAACGATCAAAATTTGTTCTTAGTACAGAAAACGAAGAGAGATAAATATAATTATAAATAGAAGTATCTTCGTGTAAACGACAGCTGGTATATTTCTGTTATGTAGCGCACATGAATTCACCTCAAGAGGTTATTATGTAATGCTTATAACTATATAGCCACGATTCTGAGGATTCGATAAAAAGGTAAGATAGCGTGAGCAAAACAAAGGGGAATTTATCCGCTTCTCTCGTGCTCGCACCGTGCCGCACTCATATTATCTCGAACAAACGAACAACGTCCAACATAGTGTTGCTCCTTTTATCGGTGTCAGACCCCGACAGTAGTCTATGTCCGTGTAAAGGTGGTCCGACGAACGAACTGAAAGGAAAGCCATAGGAAATAAGTATAACAGTACTTACTTACTACGTAGACTCGTTCGTTCGAATTCGTTTGGGTATCATTCATCGTATCGTCTGGAAAGGACAGATCGAGAAGTCGGAAGGATCAGAAAGGAGGCAAACGTTCTTCGGTCGACGCGCGTTCTCCTCGACGACAATGGCCTCGGTTCTTTTACCATAATGTCACATTGTTCTCGAGTACCATGCAGATCACAGGGAGACACACCCACGATTACGTTTCGCTCCACAACGGGACAGGGAGCCTTGGCGATTGTCATCAAATCATTTTCCTTTCTAGCGTGTGTCGTTATTGCATCGAACTCGATGCACCGCAGGCAACGTGCCATTCTCATGTCGATACAATGATCTTACATAGTTTCCTTCTACACACTTTTATACGCTTGTATTTCTCCTCTTTGTATATATCTATGTATATATATAGAAAACTATCGGCCACATCGTGTCTGCTTATTTTTTTCTTCCTCTCCTGTGCGAGCCTAAAGCGTCTGACCGCATAAGGCTTTGACTCCACTTACGGAATAACTACATACATATACACACACAAACACACACACACACACATATGTACATAGCTTTTAAGCTCGGTTACCTTCTTTAAGTTTCTCAATGGCACTGTCCTTTCCTTGTCCTCTCTATTCCAAACTTGCCGATCTACTTGAATATATTCGTATCTATATTTTTAACAAGTGAGAGAAGATATATATGGGGAACACATGTCACGTCAGATGGTGTACCGGCAAAAATAGGATAAGAATACAAGATATAAATGACTTACAGTGGTTTAATCCGCACGATAAGTGGCGTTTAATAAATCTAGACCCCGATGGAGCCGAACGTCTTAAGCGCGTGCTAAAGGGAGAAGAAAAGAGAAAAAGGGATAGATAGATAAAGAGAGAAAGAGAGGGAGACAGAGAGACCGAAGGAGGAGACCGCAAACGGGGTTGAGAAAAGACTAGCTTGTAACAAGGAGCATCGTGATATCGCAAAAAGGAAGTAGTGGATGATGGAAGAAGAAAGAAGGAGAAACGTTCATCGCTCGGGCGTGCCGTGGGCGTGAAATCGTGCCGAGATTTATCTTCGACTCGTCTTCATTTCGTCCTTCGACAAGCCTGAACGTCGTTCGAAGAACGAGCCACGAGTTTTCTCTTACCGACGTTTTCACCTCTGCTCGTAAATCTCAAATAGAAATAGAGATAGAAAGAGAAGAAGCAAGAGAACTACTCATAGTCCGTTCCCTTCGACGAAGGGAAGATTATCGATCTTCGTAGATCAATCTTTGTAATCAATGGAATACCAGAGAGAAAGAGAGAGAGAGAGAGAGAGAGAGAGAGAGAGAGAGAGAGAGAGAGAGAAAGACGATCGCGGTCCTCTACGAAGAACGAGCGAATTATACGATCGCATTTTTACCTTTGATCCTTTCCGCAATCAGAGATTGTTCGATATGTTCTAATGTCAGGAATACGTCGTTGAAATCGGCAGGGTGCGAAGATGGAGAAGAATTGCCAGGAGCAAAATCGTGGTTATCTCTAACGGTTCCTCGATGAGTCATTACTATCTTTATTACATTCGTACGAGTATAATCTCTTCAATCGTGTATATTCGAGATTTTTCTCTCGGAAAGGGTGAATGTATCTTTTAGTATAGATTTTATTTTAAACATTCGAAAGGAAAAAGCGAATATTCTTTTTATTTTTTTCTTTTACTCTTAGTAAGATCACTATTCAAAACAATTTACATTAACAATGATAACAGTTATATGCAATCTAAGAATACATGGATATATCAAATTTATTTTATATATAATATTATACCATACACGAACGAATCGATTAGATTAACAGCAAAATGGTGTTAAACGATAAGTTTTTTTTTGTAGAAATCACACGATGTTTGTTAAGGTAGAAAATAGATTTTACATCGTGAAAGAAAGACGCGGATATGATTATGATTTACCCTTACCCTCTCTTAGGCTTCGTTTCTATCGAGTAAAAGATCTTTCATTCTCTTCGACATTTGTATCCTTCTCTCTCTCTCTCTTTTTTATTCTCTTTCTCTTTCTTACTCTCTCCTTTTTTATATCCTTTTATACCTTTCTCCGTTTATTGCACTGTTAAGGTCTTTGGTATGTTTTACATGCTTCGTAATCAGAATCGTGACTACCGTTCGTTCGCACGATGGAGCCACACAAGAGATTTCGTTCGAAGCTGTTATGTATGGAGTAAAGCTTACTTCGCAATCAATTATCAACCAAGATCGCAGGTTAGTTGGAGTCGAGATTCGTTTAACGCTTTTATCTGGCCCGTTAACGGATACCTAATCCAATCTCATGCCATAATTCGTTCCTCGAGAGAAATTTTCCTATCCTTGCGTTGCCTCTTCGAAATGTTTCTATCGACGAATCTTATAAATAAAAAGAAAAGAACAAAAAAAAAAATAAAACAAGAAAGGAAAAGATTCAAGCGGAACGTTACAGGCTACGTTAGGCTAAAAATATTTCTAACATCGACTGGCTTTCAATAGAATACGTAATGGACGTTTCGACGTTTTATTGGAAAGTATTCGTTGCGAAAGAATGTTCAGCGGTGCATTGTTGCATTCGAAGAAGAAAACAATGTCCAAGGAGGAAGAGCCCGATTCGATAAACAAGATGAATGATTATTTATATGATTTGATTTTTATTAACCGAGAGAATATGAGAATATTATTAGACAGTTTGATTGAAAGATAAACGAGTTTAATAGGACGAATTAAGTTTAATTATGAACGTTTATTGGGGATTCACCTTGCGCTTTATTTCAGTTGCAGTTGCTTACCGTCGTCGTCGTCGTTGTCGTACAGGTTCACCGTCGCATGCATCATGCGCGTCCGATTTAAAATTGCAAATGAGTAACGTGCATGTAGTATCGTGCTGGTTTGCGGATGTAAATCTTCTTCCCTCGAACAATAAACGGCCTTTTATATATATGAGATGCCAGCAAAGGAAAGGGTGCGATTCTTTATTTTAAGGTTTTATCGATAGAAAAACGTAGAAACATAATTTCGAACGTTCTCGTAGTTTGTAAATACGTTCAATCATTTTGGAGAGATCACACACGAAGCCCGTTGAATCAGTGCACGATACGATCGACGATCGAACGGCTGGTGTCTTTTTACGTCCATCAAAATGAATCTGAGCAAAGAGGATCGGAATTGAAACTAATGTCACCGATTTATCCTCTGACATTGTCCGACGTATAAATCGTCTCTTTTGTACACGTGCGTCCCTTCTCGAAATAGAAGTGTGCCAAAAACTTTGAACAGAACGGTTTCGAATCGAATGATACTAACGATACAATTTAAACGAATTAAAAATCAAATAAGGGCAATAGATGAGTACAACCTCGAAATTATCGTTTTTCTATATTCGATAAAAAAATTAATTCATATTAATATATATTTTATATGCCTAGGTATCGTGTATTAAGCGCGTATTTCGTCTCGTAATATCTATTAAATAGTAAATAATATTCGTGTGGTTATGATAATTATTCTCATCTTATAAAATTTTCTAAAAGACTTGTTGAAATATGACAAGAAATCGTTAAAGTCATTTCGACCTCTAAGGAAAAAAGGTAAGTATCCTGTATGTATATATAGATATATTATGTATGTAGATATTATAAATATGTATAGAGAATTACATATTCTTAGCTTATCTATCTCTAATAAAGTAAAAGGAAAAGGAAAAAAGAAAAAGAAAAAAAAAATATGAAGAAAAACGCTGGAGTTACTGCATTCAAGAAGATCGGCTTCCGCCATCATGAGAATCCGTGTGGTTTTGAACGATGATGCGACTTGCGATGGTCTTGGTGTTGGTAAATGTTAGTCGATACTGGTACTGAAGTTGCCAAGTTGCTCATTTAAGCTCGAACGTAACGTAGAAGGTGCAATCATAAAGTCAGACTCGACCTGCCGCATCGAGCACAGCTGGTAACGATTTGTTAACACCGCAAATACCCAATCAACGATATCGATCATACTGCTCATACTGAGATCTCAGCCCTGCAGGACTGTTAGAGAAGGAGAAGAAGTAGTAGGATCAAGAAAAAGAAGAATGGGGGATGTTACCCAGTTTACTTATAAGAACCTTAGAATATAGTCCGAGTATGATTTTCTTCTTCTTGTGTGGTCTGTCTTTGGTCTCTCCTAGATACCCGAACGCGTAAAAGTAACGTCAACTTTCTCATGGCGCTATTCCGAAAGCGTAGGATCGTTGCCACCGACGTACTTACACTCAACTTGGTATCGGAGCTCCTTTGAGCACGAGAATGAGATTCAACTGGCGTATTTATTGTGGGAACAAAATACGCCAGGGAAATATTGCGCGATCCTTTCTCGTTATGGTTATTCGAAATATTAACTAACGGTCGAACGAACGAACGAACGAACAAGAGAGAGAGAGAGAGAGAGAGAGAGAGAGAGAGAGAGAGAGAGAGAGAGAGAGAGAGAGAGAGAGAGAGAGAGAGAGAGAGAGAGAGAGAGAGAGAGAGAGAGAGAGAGAGAGAGAGAGAGAGAGAGAGAAAGAATTTGCAAATACGAAACACACTATCATTATTTCTTGAATCGACGAAGAAAACTTTAAAGCGCCGTTTTCTCGTTGCACGGAAATTTATTATATCGACACTACGTTAATATTTCTATCTTCGTGGTTTAAAGGTAGAAAGAAAAAAGGATCGAGAGAGAGAAAGAGAGAAAAAGAGAGAGAAAGAGAGAGAGAGAGAAAGAGATATTAATAGGATATCGACCTTGCCCATATACGGCGAGTACCTCTCTCGCTAAAATCGAATGAATCATCGGCGACGATTTCTTCGCGTATAACTTCGTGAAACTGAAATAAACGCATCGTAGGCAGATGATTAACAACGCTACCGTGTCTGTACATATCCGTTCCTCGATCGTAGTTTACTTACGAACTATACTGAGATAAAGAAAGAGCAATGACATTAGAAAGGTCAACTCGTTGGACACACGATGACCTTTTTATTCTTTTAATGGTCAGACTTCGATGACAGATTAAACTGTTGAAAAAAGTCGATTCAATGACTGGATCTTTGTTGTTGTTGTTGTTGTTACGAAGACGCGATCGTGTATCTTAAAAAAAACATTTCCTTTTAATAGAAATAAAAAAATTTTAAGATGATAGAACATAAATAGTAGAAGATATTATTGTTATAAGAGGCTCGAGAAGGCGGTACACGTTCTCTTTCATTAGCTGGGTAGGGTAACGTAATCATTTATCATAGCCCATCGAGTATATTACGCATTGTAACATGACAGAAGCTAAATGATGTCTTTATCCTAAACGACAGGTAATATTACGAACATGATAAATCCGTCCGTTAATGTTCGTGGTGCGATTGTGCGTTATTAAAAAATTATTTAATGGAGGGATGGAGAAAAGTAGTTGAACGAAGTTTAGCCGCATGCATCTTTAGATAAGAGCAAAGAGAATTAGAAGGATAATTACGTTTGTTCTTGTACTTTGGATGCGTTACTTAAGGATCAGACCAATTGAAAGAGCGGCGATGATAGCTAACTCTTGAGATTACCCGATGTTTTCTCTGAGTTAAGTAAGTTGCACCATAACTCGCGCCGCGAACGAGAAACAAAGAGAGAAAGTGAGAGAGAAAGAAAGAGAGAGACAGAAAGACAGAGAAAGAAAGAGAGAGAGAGAAAGAGTGGTGACTGCAAGTCGTTCGGGTGGTGCAATATCGTCTAAATAAAAATTCACGACGTGAAGCGTACGTTCCCTTCCTAGGCACGGCGTTTAAATGTTAACGACAATGGCGAGTCATGTCAGATCGCTTCGTGTCGAAGCGAAAGGGCGAGAGGCATGGCCACGAACCTTCTATTTGCATACCTTCTTTCCATATCTCGTTTCGAAGTCATCTTCTATTAAGGAATCAGAAAGTTTGATAGTTTTTTTCTTCTTCTTTTTGTTTTTTGTTTCTTTTTTGTTTTTTGTTTTCTTTCTCTATGAATCATGCAAGAATTTGATAAATTTATATTAAACGTATTTTATGTAGACAAATATGTAGATAATAAACGATAATCAAGAAACTTCCATAGACGCGAGATTCAAGATGTTTTGATTGTTATTCAATGTTTCGTAGAGGATAATATAATTATTACGAAGTTGGACCATGCGATGCCACAGATTTAAGTGTGTCATACTGTTACGATCCATCGAATCCTTTGGAGTTGCCTTGAATAAGAACAATCATTAAAGTTTACTCTCAAAAGAAGAAATTACGAACAGTTGTATAGATCACTTTCTTTTCCTCCCTCATTTGATTGTCGCGCATACTCACTTGAAGATTTTTGAGATGAAAGTAGAGCTCGTAAGCCCAGCAATCGATGGTTTCGGTGGTACGAGTCGCATTCGTCAATTCGATCGATTCGAGCGAATTTTTGATTAGGACAAGGGCCTGCAGCCAACGTTTAAGCTACATAAGATCAGACCCCTTATGAGTTCACTATGTAAAACGTATCGATTAAATTTGATTCGATGACGTTTCTTACTATCGTGATATCTGCAATTAATTGAACAGCGGCTGGTCGCATGATGCCGATAAAAGTATCAACGATTGTGTCAACATGTTTGATGCTAGACGTATACTCTAAAACGGAGGAGCTCCAGTTGGAGGATGTACCACATTGTGCGTTTTGTAACTCTGATCTTGGTAAAAATTAATCATTAAATAATATTTAATCGTTAATATTATTAATATGGATCTTACTTTTGGAAAAACATTGGAATGATATTGTCGATTACGAAATAGGACGGCGTGAATACGATTTTTTTTGTATAGGAAGCTAGTCGACTTATGATAAATGCCAATAGTTGGCCAAGGGCACCAGGATATCGACGTATCGTCGCGTTATTACCACCGTATATTCTATGATATTTTCTTTTATAAATTCTACGTTTCGTGCGATTACGATCGCACATCGATAGAGAATAATAAGTTGCAACTGTAATTAAGAAATTATTTCGAGAAATGCAATTAATATTTGTTCAATGATTACCATCGAAATCGATAATTATCGGCTTACAATCTCTTATACTTGATAACGTTGATACTGATCTCGTTCGAGGATAAATTACGTTAGTGTTTACGTTGACGTTATTCTTCGCTGATTCCGGCATATATTCTTCAATGATTTCATTTAACTCGACTACTTTACTTGGAAACGTATCCAGACATTCGAGAGCCTAAAAATAAACTCCTGTATTAACCTTGAAACTTTGACTTTGATTCATTGTCTCTGGTGCGATCGTCTCTCGAGTAAAAGTATTGCGGATTCGATAAAGAAGAAGAAGAAGAATGGTATGGTCGATCGTTTAGAAAGTGATTATTTTACGCGTGATAGATGTTAAGGTCGTTAGTAACGGTCGGGGTCAACGACGAAAAGTGAATGCGAAGGTTATGTTATAAACACAAAAGAGTAAATCCTTTTCACCTTATGCTGAAGGCTTTCGAAGAATAAACGTTCCGTCTTGGAAGACATCCTTTTTATCTCCGAATATTTTTATTCAACGCACGCATCCGGATATTCCACGTGAATTTGGACTAACATGTACATGTTGACAATATATCGCGGAACGGGAGTTCCGTTGAGTACTTACTACGATTGAACGAGAAACAATCGACGTTCTTTCTCTCTCTCTCTCTCTCTCTCTCTCTCTCTCTCTCTCTCTCTCTCTCTAGATAGGAAGAGAGAGGGAAATAATTATCATTCGTTATTATGGAGAAGAAAAATCAATCAATAACATCGGTGATGCTGGTATTACCGTAATTTATAAAATCATGTTTTTTCCTTTTATCAAAGTGTTATAAAATACCCGTTAACTTGGTAATGAAGTTTATATTGTCCATAATCTATTGAGATTAATAAACTGGATATATCTGACTCGTACGATTTATAACATCCGTAATGACGATTGTGACGTATAGTTCAGATAGAAAAAGATGGAAGGATCGAAGAAAAAGAAAAGGAAAGAGAAAGAGAGAAAGAGAAATAGTCGAAGGAAAAGAAAGAATTTTTTATTGCCGTAGGTAATTTTACTCGAAGAATTCGCAGAACGCCCAAGGCTCCTTGCTACCTATGAGCGTTATGAATTATTGATTTCTCTATGCATTCCATTATAATCATCGAGGTTCCCGTCGTGTCGTAGACGCTCGATTACGTCGAGTTTACTCTCTCAGGAAGCGATGACTACTCTGACGATATTTTCGTTCTTCGAGTTCGATTCCTATGCAGATTGGAGACAGGGTCGTATTTCCTAAATACTTTTTCTTTTACGAACCATGCAAACGATGCGTCGATCGTTAAATAACGATCGCTGGATCGTCCGGCTAAACGGCATCATCCACTTGATTTCTGTAACTCGCTATATGTTAACCATTTGCAAGTTTGTTAACGATGCAAAGAGTAGAAGGAACAAAGTCTCAAGGGTACGTTTCTGGAATGTGCCAACGGGCACGCACACCAGCAATATTCTCCTCGTGCTAATTGTAACTTTGATCTTATATTCATTTGAGATAATATCCGTTTGCGAATATTTATATATATTTTTTTTATCGTGACGTATATTTGACATTAATACCTACTTAGATAAATATATCTAAAGGAACAGTAAGTTTTATTTTAATACTAATCAAAGTTCATTCAAATTCTCAGAGAGAGAGAGAGAGAGAGAGAGAGAGAGAGAGAGAGAGATTTTTGTCCATCAAAACAAACTTCAATCACAAGGACATTTAGAAATTTAGATCGATCGAGGTTTCAATTAATTTAATCTACTGTGAGAGAGTCGAATTATTCTCAAAGGTTTTCTTTTTGATATGACGTTGAGGATTTCTATAAAAATTTGATTTGATATAAAAAAATTTTAAGTATACCCGTTCGTTCGAAATTTGCATTACTTATATATATACACGTATAAAAATATATATATTTTCGATTGATACAGGTATTACTATTGCAATAATGTAAAGATAACAAAATTCTTGGATCGTTCTTGGAAAGAATAAATTCGTCGAACAATCTATTTCTTTGTTTATTTTGTGACAAATTTTTCACAAGGCACTTGATAGAATCTTAGATAAATTCGATCGTGGCGATTAAAAGAACTTGATCGACGTGTATTCTTCGTATACAATTTTAAGCGTCGCTCCGTCTAATTATGATCGATTAACTTATCCGTTCAAAGTAAAAAGGTGGTACAGGAACCGTATGCCAGAATCAAAGTCGCACGATGCGCCTTCAAGCACGGCGATCGATAGATAGATCCTCGTTAAGCTGATTCTTCCTTTCTCGCAAATTCATTTAGCTCCAAGGTATTTCATGTTGTAAACTTAGTATACACCTTTTTTCTTTTTCTTCTTTTTTCTTCTTCGTCTCCTGGCGGTATTATATTTTCGTAGTAGATACTTTTACTCATCGAACACGGTGCATTTGGTTATTTTATTAGGATACGTCCTCGAGAATTAACGGCGATGTTCTCGATCGAGACTCTCGATAATCATGAGACTAATAGCAGATACACGGGCGAATAAAACAGATTTTAATTGCGCGTCGTTCTTTCGCATGCTTTCGCTTCCACGTTATATCGTGATAAAAATGTAATTAATTAGGACCGTATACGTTGAATATATAACGATATTTATTTCAATGGTTTGTGCAAGGGTATACTATCCATCGAGAATAGCCATGCGTCAACGTCTCGGTTTAATTAAATAACGTACTCGTTGAAATTGACAAGTTTCATTTTCGTTGAAATCGTAAAAGTTTTCTATGATGTTGATCATGAATAATCGTATATATTTAACGTCCTATAGAAATTAGAATTTGCGCAATATCCAATCGATAAAACGTACTTTCCGATATTTATCCAGAGTAACCAATCTATAAAGTACCGACTCTCCATTACATTCTAATTACATTTACGTTCTGACATGCGTCCTTTGAGTGTATAATGACAGGAGCAATTTATCCTAGTCGAAACCGTACTATATAAAATTGGATCGGAGGATGGACGTTCGATATTACATTATCGATCGTTTACAATTGGATTTCGATTGGATTTCGAGTTAGCTACTATTCGCTCGAAATGCCAATTAAATTTGTTATTACGGAGTACAAAATAAATGACGCATACAGTGAGCCGTATCGATAAAACCTTTGAAAGATCATAGAATTCTTTGACGTTAGATTTGAAATATTATGTTCGATTATTTGTTATCGTAACGAACGCCTAACGAGAATATAATGAACGTTTTAACTTCGTCTAGTATCGGCATGTTGAAAACGGATATGTCCGTTGATTTTTCTTAATTAAGACCATTACGTAAAGCAGTCATCTTGATTTAGCATTCAAGGGGCCGGTTCGAATTCTATTCCAACAAAAGCTTTACAACTAAAAGTACGAATAAATCGGCAGAGGGTTCGAAAGTAAAAGGGGATCGTGAGAAAGAAAAAAATAGACAGATAAACAGACGAAGAGAGAGAAAGAGAGAGAGAGAAAGAGAAACTTCGTCTACATCTTCCTTTTCTATTTGTATTCCTCTGTTTCGTCTCTCTTCTTTGCATTCATCGAGAACGGTTGCACGTTGCTGTCTGGACCAGGTGCAGAAGCGAGATCCACACGAAGATCCACACTTACTACGTCGAGTAGTACGATCGGTACCTGCAAAAGCTTTACAGGAATGCGATGCAAATTTTCAACGGAGACACTCTTATATCAGCCGACCTGGCCTCGGCGCATCGTTGTTACCTATTCGAGATTCGAATATCTTCTCTCTTAGATTCTCGAAGGTCGTAGGGTGTCGATGTGTTGTAGCAGAGCTTCCTGACCTTCGGCGTAGAAATAAAGTACCTACATACATTGAATCGTATTATTGCATCTTCCCTGAGTCCGTAAGATTACATGTCATGAAATGCAACTAGGCGCAATGCAATGAAAAACAAGTAATGTAATGTTAAACCGAAGTCATCATGTCGTTTGATCGAAACTCAATATAATTCGATGTTTCACTTCTCGAAGGATCGTGTCGCAGTCATTATAAATCTACCGTTTCTATATAATTGACTGTTTATTATTGAATTTATGCAGAGCGTAAATGATAATCCGATGCATTAATAACGTGATTAATAAAGTATATAAAAACTTGTTGACAAGAGATCCGTATAAAAATGCATAACTCGTGTTGGTCATTATAATATTGAATGTTGGAGTATTTTTATGTGACCTTCCATTATTATTGCTATTTATATGTAAAGTGTAAACGTTTATAAAGTATGAGTTATGATATTTATAAACTCGATAAAATAATTTGCCGAACAGAAGATAGTGTGACATATATAATATTCTCTTAATATGCTAAAGACAAAATATATAATTATTATCGTTAGATAGAAAATCTTTATTATGTAAGTCTAAAACAATTAAAATCCTCGCGTATTGGTGGCTTATTATACGTGATAATTATGCATCAGATGATGATATTTTGCAACATTTTACGATCATATTTTATTTTGCATAAAATAATCACAATAGTGTTAACTAATCTTTGATGGTTTTCATGACGTAGTCGCACAAGTTGGTAGAGAGCGAGAGCGATCAAGAAATAGAAAGAAAAAGGGAGAGAAACAAGATAAAGAGAGAGAGAGAGAGAGAGAGAGAGAGAGAGAGAGAACCGCTTGTTTCCTAGCATTGAATGCTACAGCTCGAATGTTAATTAGTACTCGTGGTTTATCCACCTCTTTCCCTCCAGTTACACCCTCCGTACTTTACATCAGCTTCCCTTTTATTTTCTTTCATCTTCTCTTACTTCTCTTATATGTACCTACTCTAGCTAGATTTCTTTTCCTTTGTTTATTTTTCGAAAAAGGGAGAAAACGCGTAACGTTTCGCTATCGGTAGTTGCGTCAGGTTTTAGTTTCTTTGAGATCTCATTAACGGCTTTCGATTCCTTATTTCTCGTGGTCAAAGATAGAAGCTTGTCCGTTTATCGGGTTTACAACGTCACTGACATCCGACAATGAACCCGAGTTGACAATAGCAGGAACACAGATGGAAGATATAAGGAAAGAAATGAAAGAATATCGAAGTGAGTAAGTACAAGTCTTGTGGTATCCCTAGCGAAGACGTTTCTATGCAAGCCTACTGTCAACGAAGATAACTTACGATCTGCCGGAATGGTAATAGTCGCGGAAGATATTCCCTCCTCTGGTAGATTTAATAGACTCGTTCCTGATAGAACTTGTCAACGCTCGTGTTCTGATCGTGAAAAGGAGAAAATGATTTACCAAGAAGCATATACACTTGCGCTAACGCGATTTTCAATGACAGGATGAAGACTGTGCCTATGTTCTATCATTTTAATCCTTCGTTTCAACGAAGCACCGAGTGACCATGCTGCAATAATCGCCGGAGTAAAAATAAATCTTTTCACATGGTTACTAACGTCGTTTAAAGTCCCCCATAATTTTAAGGTCTTTAGTTCCTGTCTATATTTTTCATCTTGTTGCTAATGCACAAGTGCTTTCGATCGATAATGGTCCAAAATAAAAGTACAGATTCATCTGGATATCTTATTTCACGTTGTAGAGTATAACAGGCCAGGCTTCCCCCACTGATGTCTAAAAATAGTCTAGAAAATAGTGATATTTAACTCTAGGAAACGAATCCACATTGTTATCTCACCCTTCGACAACAACCCCCGCGTTGAGAACATATCCTAAGTAATGTTTTTCTATAGTTAGCCGCAGGACGATCGTAGGTTCGATCGATTTCATGAGCGGGAATGCCGATGAGAGATCACTATGTGCCACTCTATCTATGTTCATGGCTTGGAAGGCGATAATGAGCCTGCGGGGTTGCGGTGGATAGGTTCATTGGCTCCTATCCGGGACATCAGGCCCATTGAGTGTACGTCCGTTCTCCGAGTCGACTCATCGACTGGATGATGCTCTTATATAAAGAAGAAGAGGAACAAGGAAAGAAAAAAGGGAAAGGTATAGCTAAGAGATAGGAGGAGAACGTGATAGAGGATACAACGTTCTTCTGGGTTGTAATATGTCAGTCTCTAGGCGGGTGTTAATGAAGCGTCACTCGAGATGTCACTTATCGTCTTCCTTTCGGAAAGAAAAGCTTGAAAGAACGTAGAGATCGGCCATCGTTTGCCATCTTTAATATTTGAACGATCGGTCAAGGTCAAGGACTCTTCGTGCTAGCCACCGAGATCTTAATATAGTTCATCGACCTCAACGATTAATCTCTTTACCAAGAAATCTTCGCTGCTAGATAGAGAGTTATATTGGAACCTTCAACATTCCTTACCAGTACTACACTTCCCTTCGCCTCGTACTTGAACTTCATCCTACGTTGTCTAGTAGAACAACATTCCCCGCGGTTGAATTTCATTCATTTCAAAAAGTATCCAGTTTGTCTCTTGTGTAGATTTTCTCACAAGCGAGACACAGTCCTTCTTCTTCGTTAGCTAGAATACAATTTGAAAGAGTCACGAGGCAATTGGCGCCTCTCTTTCTCTCTCCCTCTTTCTCTCTCCCTCTTTCTCTGTTCTCTCTTCTCTTTCTTTCTCAAATGAAGTTCTCAGTAAGAAGACTCTAGTAGGATCTTTACCCTCGTCATATCTAATTTTCCTACGCGTCTTAACTCTTGTTTACGCATCGTCTCACGAACGAGTCGTAAAATAAATCGCGACCGCATAAGAATGGCGATTCGGTGAAGTTAACGCGCAAAATAAGTAAGTAAGTAAGTAAGTAAGTAAGTAAGTAAGTAAGTAGAAGGGTCGCCGCGGATAATATCCGGGAGTGGGAGAGAGAGAGAGAGAGAGAGAGAGAGAGAGAGAGAGAGAGAGAGAGAGAGAGAGAGAGAGAGAAAAAGAGAGAGAAAGAGTGAGAGAAAGAGGAAGATGGCGTAGCGGTGATATTTGCACAAAGCCTTCCTCTCCTCTTCGGTTCTCGTCGTTAGCAGCTAAAGCTGCGACGCCGACGCGGTCTCGCTCTTGCTCTCTCTCTCGCACGCGCACGCCCGTTTAAACGAGCGCACGCGATTCTGGTTTTATCTCGGTCTCTCGCTCGAACGTTCGACCTCTCGAGAGTGCTAGTACGCACCAAGCTCCGTATTTCGCGCGATCGCGTGCGGATTATCCACATTTACATACGTTCCTGTATATCTTGCGTGTTTACTTCATCTGTGTATATGAAAAAAAAGAAAAAAGAGAGAATAAGAATGAATCTCTTTGCAAGTCAAGCTAATAAAAGCTCTTTCGAAAGAGGTTCGACTTTTCCTTTAGCAATAATGACAATGCATTCTAATATCCTTGGATTATCTTTCGAAGCTTTTCAATTTACTTCTACTACACTAAGAGATATTCACATTTCGTTTTAAAGTCCCATTCGTTCTAATGGCTGGGTCAAGTTCTCTTATCATTAAATAAAGAAGACGTTAAGTTTCCTAGGTAACGATCCACGCAAATCGATAACTTTATTCGAGTTCCGCATAGTTAATATAGACTATATGTAATCATCTATATACTTGCAACTTTATTGTTATATACTATTTCTTAAGCACAATGCCATTGGTCCTCGTTTATCGTACCGTTCATGGTCATATACGTTGAAGTGTTTTCTGATGTATCTATATATATACATTATATACTTACACACATTCACATACACATTCATATATATATACATACATAGGAATGACTTTGAGAAACATTCAAGTCCATAAAGCACGTGGAAAGAAATGAAAAGCGTTCGAAGCGATCGAGTGTCAACCAGCCAGACGTCTTGTCTGAGTACTACGTGGTATGCACATACAAATGTACAACGTGTTGGTTAATTACATCAATCTTTGGACCCTTTCTCTCTTCCTAGAATAGAAGTTGAGAGAAAGAGAAAGAGAAAGAGAGAGAGAGAGAGAGAGAGAGAGAGAGAGGGAAAAAGAGAAAGAGAAAGAGAAAGATAGACAGAAAAGAAATTGACGGTGGTCGTCGTCGTAATGCGACCTGCATACACACATTACCAGCACGACCACATTACATTGTAAAGTGACAAGGGTAGACGATGGCTGCATTGTGAACTGACATAAACTTCAATAAAGATAAACTTAGCATGCTCCACGTCTATATTTAAACGCTTTTCTTTCTCTCTCTCTCTCTCTCTCTCTCTCTCTCTCTCTCTCTCTCTCTCTCTCTCTCTCTCCCTCTCGTACGCTCATTGCTCTCTTTTTACCAATGTCTCATCGACACCAAACTCCACGTTATGAATTCTCTTTCTCTTTTTCTTTCTCAATTCAAGATAAATAAGAGATGCTTTTTCGTAAAATCGATATCATCTTTATGGAATTCATTTGTACTTACATTAAAAATGACATCGAGGAATTACGTCACGTGTCAGAATTTGTTCGTATTAAAAGGCTTTATGGCTTATAATAGAACGTTTAAAGTCCACCGTTTCACTATATTGTGAAATACGTTCCGACCGTTTTCGCATTCACCCTTCTAATCCGAATAAATGTTATACGTAAATAAGTACATATATCTAAATTGTTCATAAACAGGGTCGAAACGGGAAAAGATAAACCAAGGGAAAAGGATTTATCGTTGTCTTCATCGTGTTAATTGAGTTGGCACGAGCGAACACTGAGAGTATGACACTCGGGGAACGTCATTGGGTCGAAGATGAAAGATAACCCCATGATCCTTCTCGTGAGACAATCGCTTTCCTCGAAACATAATAAAGTGACGTTGCAACATCCGCCTTTCAAGAATCTCGTTCAATGATCTTACCCTTTACGTTGAAAGCTTTTTCATGATCTATTCGATTGCGAAAAAAGTCATGAGAGATCACGGATCAATCTTAACTGTTATCGACTTCTTCTTCTTCTTCTTCTTCTTTATCTTCTTATTATTCAAACATTCGACAGATTTATAATGCCAATAAAGCGAACGTAAGATAGATAGAGTTGTGAAATATTATGATTCGTCGTTCGTCAAATATTCACATTTTATCGAGAAAGTCTTCGTATACGTATATATATTAGGCAAGTAGAAAAAGTTATAACCGTTATACTTACACTTATCTAACAACAGATAGATTTGTATTAACTCGCGAATGAGGGTGGGAGTAAACGAAAGGGTGATACTTTCTAAGAATTAATTTACGATTGCTTTTTAGGTATATAATGTGGACATAGCAGCTCGAGGCAGACATAGAAAATGAGAGAGAGAAAGAGAGAGAGAGAAAATCGTGCTCTTTATCGACTACCTGCCATTGATGCATTTGTGCGGCTCTTCGCGAATCTCATACAGCTGTTTTCTCCTCGGTGAATCTTCTCTTGGAGTCCCACTCTCTCGTCCCACCTGGCCCCTTCTCTCTCTCTCTCTCTCTCTCTCTTTCTCTCTCAGAAGTAATTTATCGAAGCGGCAAAGCAAATGAAGAGTTTTAGCCAAATGTAACAACGGAAGCAACAATACATCGATTCTAAGAAATGGTAATAAATGTTTTCTTGAATATCTCTGTTTTTTTATTTTTCTTTTTTTTCGTTCGTTTGTTTGTTTATTTTTTTGTTTGTTTGTTTTTATTCCTAACTTTAACTATTCGCTCGATCGTAACACTCTAGGCTCTTCTTTCTCGTTGTTGTAATTAAGGGTCTCGAGTATATGTATAATTACGTCTCTCTTTCTTTTCTTCTTCTTCTTCTTCTTATTTCTCTTTCTTTTTCTTCTTCTTCTTTTTATTTCTCTTCTTCTTTTCCTTCTTCTTCTTCTTCTTCTTATTTCTCTTCTTCTTTTTCTTCTTCTTCTTCTACTTTTTCTTATTTTTCTTCTTCTTTTTTTTCTTCGTCGTAACGTTAACGCTAAACTATTGAGAGAAAAGTAGATTCAAAATGTATCAGTCGTTCGGTTTTTAAAGGACGTAAAATGGATTTACAGTAATGTTGTTAATTATATTACAGGAAGCGAGTCGTCCGCAATTACGTCTCTATTATTTCATCGAGCCGGAAGTAAGCGTTTATATGATATATGTGTGTGTATTTGCGCACCTGTGTCCGTTAACTCTCCCAATAGAGTGCACGTTTGCAAATAAACGAATGACTGACTTATCCTCGCACGTCATTCTTTTACCGTTTTATTAGCTCGAGATAGATTCATTCGTTCTCTTTTATAGTAACAGAGGCTATCGAACTTTAATAACGTTTTAAAATATGGACGATTTTTCGATCAATTTTATTTTGATCTTCTATTAATGTTTATAGTATTTCACTGAAATTCGAAGGATTAATATTAACAATTTGACGGTCTATAATCCAATGTTTTTTAAACATAAATTTAACAAAAGAAGAAAACAAAAGATAAAAAAAAATATAGATATATACATCAGTGTGTTTATAGTTCAGTCAGAACAATATGGCGATGTTTATAGATGATTAATATGATTCACGTGCGATCCATTGCCGATTCTTTCCACGTTGTAGAATCAAAGTGCATTAAATAAATTCGTTGTTTCTTTCGTTCTTGGTAATGACGTAAAATCGTTTTAAGTTTATCTATCTCGTATGACGATCACGCACAATATTATGGAACGACATTAATGTTCCAACGGTTATAACTATACAGTAACGATTTGCTTCAGGCAAAAGTGTATATGTACCTACGTACGTGGTTTCGCTCGATCTCGATCGCGGAAGAGCTTAAGGTAATATTTATCTCAGCGTTAATAGTCTCTATATGATGTATGAAATTCGACCTGAAACTTTTTTTCTTTTTTTCGTTTCTTTTTCCTCTCGGAAATATCTAAGATTAGAAAATTTTTCGCGATTTTATTATTAACGTAGGAGTTATAAGATTACAAAAAAGAAAATGGTTATCCCACTTAGAAGAAATGATATGGGGAAACAGATAAGGCGTGGTGTGATTCGTTTAAGGATTATGCTCCAATTTAACGTGACTCCGTGACGAATCTCAGTCAGTGCCCTGAGTCTGAATTGGCATTCGTATTTTTCCAGACGCGCCAGGATCTCGTGAACCTCGAACATGTAGTGTTCTCGTTCACGGTACGTTAAAGCCCTCTGGGTGCCACGACGTCGGTGTCTTGCACGCTAATTACACGCCGTATCCACGTCTGAGATTGAACGCGGACGATATTTCATATTGGACGGTGCTCTTTTGGTTGCGCAACGTTCATCTAATAACATTTGCGAAAGCGAGAGCGAGAGTTATCGAGCTTCGAGCTATCGACCTCCAGGGAGAGTCTCGTCGAGTAGAATGTTAATACATACTATGCCGAGAGTCGAATCAAATCTTTTTTCACCGATGTTACTTCTATTTTCTTCTTTTCTTCTTTTTTTTTTATATTTTTTTTTCTTTTATTTCGTTTATCCTATAAAAACGAAGCAAAATGGGAATACGAAGAGCAGCTTGTTTCAACCGAACGACATTCCGCAAACGCAACGAGTCGACGAGCCTTTCTAATTTCCTTGCTGTTGGCGCAACACTCGCTTCTTCCTTCTCTATAAGTAGATCAATTAGTATTTCTATCTAATCGCAAATTGATCTTTCATTGCAAACGTTTCGTTTGCGATTTCTCTCTCTCTCTCTCTCTCTCTCTCTCTCTCTCTCTCTCTCTGCACATTCTTTATTCGATTTTTTCTACTTTTTGCATTTTCGATAGTTCGACAGAAGAATTTACATTGTGACTTCGTACGCTGCCATTTTTCCTTATCCTTAATAAAGTATGTCGTAACGGGCAACTTGAACGGAATTAAATCACAAAGACGCATAGTCGCGTTAATGATAGAAATCGCGCGTAATCGGACACAGAGCAGTTATCGTCGCATTAGCGTCGCTTCGAACACGAGATTGCGTATATCGAGCGATTTGCCTTCCTTCTAATATAAAATCCGTAGACCGTAGGGAGTTACGCTAATGCAGCAGACGATGCGTAACTAAATGGAACGAGTAGTCGAAGCGTCGTACGTGTAGCCTAATTAGGAGTAGGCTTCGAACCGGTGTACCTTGATCAACCTGGAGAATCCCAGCACGTGGTCAGATCTAACGAACAACTTGTTGAACTGACATTTCGACATTTTATCGCGTTAATGCCGGTGACAAAAGTTTGAATCTTTTCCTTTTCGTTGATTACTTTGAAAAAGTCAAAAAGAAAAAAACAAGGAAACGCGTAGTGTAATTTTTATGGTTAATTCGAAAAGATTTTCGTGGAATTCGACGTGAAAAGTTTTAACATTTGCTCTTCTGCGGTTGCTTCTATTTCTGACTCGATGTGGCCGCCACCATTATGCCCGAAGCTCCAGTTTTCTTCTTCGCTTATCTCTCGTGGTGTATCTAAACGTCGCCGTCACGTACCCGTTCACGGTCTACCAAGGAGCCTGCGAGCTCGTTGCGAAGCATTGTGAGCCGGCTACGTGATAAGGGCGAGGCACGGAGCTTGAGCCTGATTAACTCGGGAAGGACTACTCGTTATCAAGAAGCGAAGATGCGTTATATACCAAGGAGAGACGGAGAATCATTCTGCCTATCTACTTGTTCGCCTCGTGCCTTCGTTCGGATTATTATCGATATTTTCGTTCTTGCTTTTCTCTCCTTCTCTTGATTTACGGACGTGGCAAAAGCGATACGGATGCAGCCCCGCCTTCGAAGATGAAATTTTTCGATCGGTTATCGAGACGGTTTAACAGGCTCACTGAAACGTTCGATTAAAAAAAAAAAAAAAAAAAAAAAGAAATGAAAAAAAAGGGACAGAAAAAAATAGTAATACGATTGGGTAGACTAACTTGAAAATTGTTGGGGAAAATAAAAAAATAAAAAGAAAAGAAGGATTATTCGCGCAATAACGATTAAGTGAAATGAATTTCTGCCAAGGAGTTTACCGTGAACCGTGACAGAGAGAGGCATTTAGATTTAACTGGAATGTAGCCCCGTAGGTACAATAACGAGTAAGGCGTAAAGCAGTAACCGGTAGGAAACTCGCTTAAGAGGCTCGACCTCTATTTATTCGACTCTTCGCTTTTCCTTTTCTTATATCTAACCGACTCCTCGTGAATCGTACATTTCACTTTCTACGATTCCTTGTATACTGAATGGAGTCTGACAAACGATCATCTGAAAATGTTACATACCGATCGCCATCACGCTTTCTCGTCTCTTACAAAACCGGATGTTTAAAGGGAAAATTTGTCGTTATTACGATGTATGCATTTTAGAATAAAATCGTATTATAACATTAAATTTCATTCGCATTCAATAACGTACGTTTATAAACGGCTTATAAAACTCGTTCACCTCAAATTCTTTTTAAAACTTTGACGGAAAATCTTTCGACGTTCGATCATCGCTCGATTCCTTGTAAATATGACGAATGCTTTCAAACCATGCTAGCGCGGGCCGCTTAATTATGCAAATTGGCACCTAACGTAATGCTCGTTAATTAAACCACGATGGCGCGTTTTATATTTACAGGTGGGATGGAAGGACGGCCGGGCGACGGCGCCATATTGCTGCCCACGCCTTCTTCTTTCAATCTTGATGCCGGCCGTGCGAAAGGCACGACCGTTTGTAATTCATTGCAAAAGCGCTATGTCAAACTATATAATAATCAAATTAAAATATAACTAAATTTAATCAAAAATGTTGTAAACATAAACGCCTACGTACTTAATATTTTGGAAACGTTTAATAAAAATAATAATATCATTGGAAATTACAGAGATATTTATTTAGATTAAAGAGATAAGAAAGGGTATCCAAATTTTTCATTTCCATTTTCATATAAGAATCGAATATTTAACCATACAATCAAGATTGTACATATTGTCTTGAGAATTTGTTCGATTTTGTGTTGGCGGATGTTGGTTTAATCGACGACAACTTTCGGCATTCAGATTCCAGAGCGGACAGCCTACTCTAAACAAAACTGGCTATTTCAGGCGCTTTCCTTAGGGGAAAAGTTAGTGAAAGATAAAACTTGTTTCTTTTTTTTTTCTTTTTTTTTTTATGCATACTTATATATCCTATAAATGTCATTATTATATATCTTATAAATATTTCAATCGATTACTCAGTTTAAAAAAAATTATACGACGTTTTTCTCATATTAAACTAGAATTTAATAAAAATATTTCTTTAGTTTTAAAATTCATTTCATTTTTAAATAATGTCGAAATTCTTATATTATTTATTTCGACGTAAAATTTATATGTATATATATATATATATGATACGACGAAGAATTGCGAAAATAAGATACGATTTTGTCAAGTTTCTCGTCATTATGCTTTCGCTTTGGTCGTCCTTCACTTTCTCGACTTCAAAGAGAGAAAAAGAATAATATAGAAAGATAGCGAGAGAGAGAGAGAGAGAGAGAGAGAGAGAGAGAGAGAGAAAAGGAGGGAAGGAGGAAGGTAGAGAAAGAGAGAAAGAAAGAGAAAAAGAGAGAGATGGCTAATGCTCGCGAACGTATGTAATTACACAGTTACGATTTTACGATTACGCCTGTTGTATTTATGAGCCACTAAACGCCGATCATAGTGTGAGACGATCGCAAATAACGGTTTGTGTCGATGTTTATGTGATTCTTCGCGCGTACCTATTCGATTTTCCTCTTGGAATCGACTGGGAAATGAAAAAAAGTTAAAAAAGAAAGAAGAAGAAAAGAAAGAAAGAAAAAAAGAAAAAGAGAAAGAGATGAACGAACTTGGAGATTTACGAATTTCGAAGAATGGTGAAAAGGAAAAGGTATGAAAAAAGTGAAACTACTTGTCGAGGAGTTAGCGAACGATTTGCGAGTATTCCTTCCTTCCTTCGATTTCACCGGCTCGATCCTCGTTCGCGCGAGGTTCGTAAGGTCGGGCACGAAGGTCGAGCATCGGGACCGCGATGACCTCCTCGATCCTGGCACGACGTGCACAGAGGTCAAACGCTTCGTAGGCGTTCCAAGAATTCATGGTGATGCTCGAAGCTCGCTGGATATCGGCTATATGACTATTCTCGCCGAAGGGAATCTCTCCGCTCTGCTCGATGGAATAAGAAAAGGAGGAAAATAGCGACGACGACAAAGAAGAAAAGAAGAAGAAGAAGAAGAAGGTGAAACAGAATAGGATGAAGAGACGATGATGTTCCTTCTAAGGTGTTACTCAGCCTATACTCGTATGAATATCTAAGCATTTACGTCTACTATATCTACGTAGATATACCTATATAGAATGGATAGATCGGTGTGATAAACGATAACGTTCTTTCGCTACCACCGTCATCATCATCATTCAAACCACCATTGGTAATTTATACTCCATTGTCGGCCCATCATCCCGCGTGACGTCTTCATTCGTGTACCTTCGATAATCGAGATACGTTCGCCCACGAAATCCTGAAGTCTTTACCTTCGTAGGTCTTTCACAATGATCGAGATAAAAGATTTTTCGAATCTTCTAGTACTCTCTCTCTCTTTATCTATCTTTCTGTATCGAGAAAAAGCTTTCGAAGGATAAAGTCGATGACAATGGTCGTTCCAAGAGATCGATGTAAGTGTCGTTTAAATCGACGCCTTCGTTTTAAGTTTTCATTGCCTTTGCAAATTCTCAACGATATTTCTGGTGTAAGTAAGTATTATACATATATGAGTTCTCACTCAGAAGACCGGAATTACTCGCTTTGCCGTTGAATATTCATCGAACTAACGAATGAAACGGCAAACTGAGAAACAAGGCAAAGTACAGTAATGTCTCTGACTGATCGTCGTAGTTCGATGAAAGAGAAAAATGATTTTAATCGATTCTCGACGGAGGCGTCGAACGATCGTGCACGGTGGCCTCGAAATTAGCATCGACTTTAGCAATTTATAGACGACTACGTCGCATGTCTACCATTTTCTAATTCGTTTAGAGAGAATAAAAAGAAAAAGAAGAAAAAGGTTAAGTGTTTCCTCGTTTAGGAATTTTTTATTAAGTTGGATTTCATACGTTTATTTTGTTTTCTTTTTTTTCTTTTCTTTTGTTTTTTTTGTTTTTTATCGTCGTTGAAAGAAATCGTAAAAATTGTTTTCAAACTATGACAACAATATTTTTTCGTCTAACAGGTGACAACGAACGATCAGGCGGGAGAATAAACGCTAAAAACGTTGACTCTTTGTTGATTACAATGTAACCCGTAACTGACAATATGTTCATGGTTCGTGCGGTTATGCATCGCGACGCGACGATAGCGCATGTTGAATTTACTACGGCCACGGTGTGGACGAGAAAGGGAAAGAGAGAGAGAGAGAGAGAGAGAGAGAGAGAGAGAGCCGAAGGGGCCACTCACGTGAGAGGGCCGTGCTAAGAATAATTACATAATAGCGTCTATTCCCATAGATACTATCGAATTATTTTGCACTCGTACATGAAACCGTTAATCATCGTAGAAGGAAATCTTTCCTTCTTATAAATGATCAAAAATTCATATCAAGAAATTCTAGGTTTCTCATAATAATAAATGAACAATAGTGTAATTGACTATTTACAGAGAATTCAATTAACACCGCAATAAACGTGTACGTACATACATAAGTACACACGTTTGTATTTACTTTTTACAATATTTATTAGAAAAACGTTAAGCGTAAGAGTTTGTTTGTTCATCAAATCAGTATAATTGTGAATGCTCATAGTTTCCCACGTTTGTCATTTAACTTAACATCTTTCTGATATAATTAATTCTACTTTAAGATAATACCTAAAATCGTTACGAAAAGTCGACCACCATACCGTGTGTCTACCGGAGAATCGAATAAATGAAGAACAGGCAACAGGATCGTTATTCTTCTCACGGCACTCTTCTTCTTCTTGTTCTTTTTCTTCTTCTTCTTCTTCTTCTTTTTATTCTCTCGTGTTTGACCGTTGCGCGTTTTGCGCACCGTCGTGTGATTTACGCGGTCATTTGTCATCATTACGGCGAGAGAAGTCCAGTACACGCGGTTGCCGCTTCGCGATCTTTTTCAACGCCCACGCTCTCGCACTACTCCGCGTACTTTCCAACTGTCTATTGTTGTTTCTCACGATCCAAGATACGCTGTTGAAACATTTTTTTGAAATTCTCATACAGATCGGATTATTACTTAGAAATGTGTCGTTCAGAACTGAGTACTTGTTCAACCATTAAGTCCATGTTGTTGCATATTTATAACATTACTAAGTGAAATATCGAAACGAAACTTAGCAATCAGAAATTGAGAAAATGACAAAGTTTTTTCTATTGTATTTTCTTATATTGTTTCCAAAAATTGCAAGAATAATTATAACTCGGACATGATATTAGTTTCTTCTTGTATATTAGTATAACTGTATTGTTTCTTATATTTGTATATTTTATCGATTAATTATTATTTTATTACGCGTAAAAATATGCATTATATAAGAATTAAGAATAATTAAATAATTTTAAATTTCTTTTATCATTGAAAGAGCCGTATAAAGTTCGGCAAATGTCGTTGCCCACCATGACAATTACAGTGTGTAAATGATAAAATTGTTTATACGATATTTTATTTGATTATTTAATACTCTCAGGAAAAAAGAGTTATCTCGAAATCAATAAAATAGATTCTCAAATGCTTATCCGAGAACGATAGATTCATCTCAATATATCAAAATTTTAGGCCTTATCGGGAATCGCTTGTTTAATAGTATAAAACTTAATAGATTAAATACATTTAATAAAATAATGTATAATCTTTTAACGCATTATTATTTTTTTTAAATATTTACTGAATAGCAAGTATAATATTATTTTTTAACAAATTTCTAAAAAAGAATATTATACATTAAAGGGTTTTTACGGTCTTATTTTAATTTAGCTGATTTATTAATTCATTAAATAGATACAGGTTGTAAATAAAAAAAAAAGAAGAGGAAGAAAAGGAAGAAGAAGAAAAAAAAGAAAGAAAAAACCCTGTGACTACTACTTGCTTGCCTCTCGGACAGAAGGACGTTCGAAGAAAAAATATAGGAAGAGAATCGTAAATCTAATAGATTCTCCTTTCTTGTCTGTGAACGTAAGTCGGTGTTCATCGAGATTGCACGAGTAAAGCTGGGAGGTCCGGAGGTCTCAAAGTACGTTAGTTCATGAAACAACGTTATTCCTGAGGATGCTTACAAGCCCGTCGTGGCCTTTACCGAGATTATTTGCGGCAGTAAGATCGTTAAATTCTCGGACGTGTCCAAGCGTCGCTTCTAAATTCAATTAAGTCCCTACGTGATCGAAGAAACAAATGAGGAGATGACTTTACCCTAACGGCGAACCCTGTGGCGACGTTTATAGTGCGGCTTTCTTTTATCCGACGCTCTTTATATTCCAAGAACGGCATTTCGGGTTTAAGGCGGACGGTTATCATATAAGAAGAAGAGAAATCACAGGATATCCTCGAACTGACCCTTCTTTATGAAAAAATTTTTTTTACTTTCGAACGGAATTCTAAAATTCTACGATAGAATACAAATTTTTTTCTGGGTATTTTTTTCTTCTCTCTCTCTCTCTCTCTCTTTATCTTTCAAGAGTTTGAAATTTCATTGAGAAATTCAGAAAGGTTAGGTTTTAATAAACGTTAAACCGTTCACCCTATCGAAGGAAAAACCGATCACGTTTTCCATCGATTTCTATTCTATTTTCAACACGCCTCGCAATAGATATCGCGAGGCTTACCAATAGCATAGAATTCCTCTTGAGGCTCATTGTATTTCAGTACGTTCGATGGACTAACAATAGGAAGAGAAGAAAGAAAATGATACTCCCGTCAATACGAAGTCACGCGTACGAATAAAATGATTCTCTCGATTTGGAGACGATCGAGTCGCATAACGGTGAGATTCAATGTGGTACGTGATACATCGCTTATATTTATATACACACACACATCACTTGGGTGTTCTTAAAAGACTTTTATCCTTCTTGATTCCTCGATTTGTGTTCTTTTTTTATATCGTTTAACCTATATTGTCAACTTCGTAATCAATTTTTGTGTAGGTTTGTTAATAGTTATCCTTTGGTAAATCATCGATCCTTCTTTTCTTTAAATTTACTTTGTAAATCTTGGCTTTCTTAAGTTATATATCTTAAGATAGAGTTAAGAAAGAGTTTTAATTTTTCTCGTTGGATTCGTAAGTCTCACCGATAAAATGTATTCTTAGGTACGCGTCGGCCATGGCGTCATGTATCACTGGCTAATCGTCTTACCTAGCGTGTAACTAATTAATCGGCGGTAATTCCAGACAGCAGCGACGGGAAAGGATCTCTCGCGAGAGGTAGGGTGTTTCTCTTGGTGTGTTCGACCTATAAGTACGAAGACGACGTCACGCAATCGTGAACGTTCGTTACCTTCCGGCTAGCAGAAACTATCCCTCGAGTTTCATTCAGAGTAGATGAGAAAGCACGATAGAGTAACTAATGGATTTAAAAAAAGGCAAGAAAAATAAAGAAGAAAGGAAAAAAAAAAAGAAAAAGATTTTAACACTTTCCATCTCGTCTTTCTAGTCTTCGATCGAACGCTATCACTTTCTCTTCGTTGCACATTATCATTCATTCTCAGAATATAACGAAATTGATCTATTTGTTTTTGTTTTACATAACGTTTTATCATGTAACTTGAGAAACAAGAAAAAAAGGAGAAAAAAAGAAAAATTAACGAGTCAAATGAACTCCATCATAAGAATTCTATGATATTTCCTATCAAGTATAGGAATCGACAAGACGAACGATCGATCTCATATTATATTTTCTCATATTCTTTATACGATCTTTGCGATATTACGATGAAAATTTTTTACTTTAATTCTTTTTTGTATTTATCAAATGTAATAATTCGCGTTAAGTATGATAAATTGTAATGCAAACTTATCTTATTAAAGATATACATATATTTTCTTGCGTACTAGGTGAATATAGATTGATGACTTCTTTTTTAAAGATCGACATAATAAGGATGGCGCTCCAGAGAAAAGAGAACGTCAGAAGCACCCTCGTCAAGGTATCGCGAATATAGCGTGCGACAATGTCTTGGCCGGAGGGTTTTAATTACTTTAGACAAATTCGAAACCAGAGACTCTCGCGATGCTGGTGGCCCTCTCGTGTTACCTCGAGCCCGATGTCTTGTACTCGTTAGAAGCTGGCCAGCCGGTGGTATGCGCCGTTATGCTGCTGCCAAGACGCTGACTGGTTTATTCGCCGGAATCACAACTTTTGCCTCTCGGGGAAAAGAAAATTGTGGGTAAAGTCTAAGCACGTTTTGGCGTCGTCTTACATCGGATCGAGTTGCTTCGGATCGACACTCGCCTAAATGGACTAAGCTCGATGTTCTTGCATTCGATATCGATTCGAATTCGATTTCAATAAATTAACATTTGAAAAATGCGTTAAGGTTTTGAATTCGTTTACTTACACTCTTGCCGAGCTTTTTCCGTATGAATTGTTGTTGCATTATACGGCAATGAAAGATATCTAGTTGTAAGAGATTACACAAAATAGCTATAAAAGATTACAAAAATTATATTAGTTGTAAGGGATTACAAAATACATTATATACATGCATACATTATATGATGCAATACAACAACAGTAACACCCGTGAAACGTAAATAGGTTTAAGGATTTTGCAGTAATGTGGCTCGCGTTAAATCTAAGGGAGATTAGAACGACTGGCGTCATCTAATGCCGTGTACGATTACATGCGTATATAACTACGAATCTTCTTAACGACGAGGAAGTATCTCTGTTTTACTTGATCATTCATAATACGTAGATTTATAGCAAGCTATTGGGTCGATTCTGTTATCATATACCGTTCTACGGCTCGCAAATCATATGAACTCTCGATCGAGGACTCGATCAAGCAATGAAATAATATTGCATTTATAACGAGCCCAATACATTTCGTACTTTCAACTTGGTGATATTCTCTTGGAGACTTATCACGCACTAGTAAACTATCTTTGTTCGCTCGCGACGTTTCCCGCGGGCAAAGTTACTTGCTCACTTTCAAATATGCAAATCTCGTTGCGCGCGTTATGCGTCACTGCACAGTGGAATTTCGAGCGGAAGGTCTCACGAATGAATGAAGTTGTAGATATATATATATATATATATATATATATATATATATATATTTGTCTGCATGTATGTATGTATGTATGTATGTATATGAGACCACGGTCGCATATCCTATTGAGAAACATCGAAACTCGTTCGGGAAAAGGATTTGCCTTGCTTTTTCAAGAATTCCAATCGAGAAATCGCACATTAGAATTTTCTCGGAACACTTAGGGTTGTTATCGTAATAAATATCTACCATTTCTGATTTTTCACATATTACTTCTTCATTATTTTCATCCTAGCTTCAATTTATACTTTAAACAATTAATTAGAGACCACCTTCGGTTCGAACGTCGCCGGAGTTCGCGCTTTCAATTTTACGATCCCGTTGATTTAGAATATTGGATTCTTCAGCCTTCTATTTCTTCTCTCACTCTCTCTCTATCTCTCTCTATTTTCTTCTTCTTGCAAGGTGGCTTTAGGCTTGAAACGGGAATCATGGGCGTAGGAAGGACATGATTCCAAAGCATGAAGGGGGAGGTAATGCAATACGGCGTGCACGGCCTAATGGTTCGGAAGTAATGCCACGGCGTGAACTCGAGGCACTGCCGCTCGTAAAGTAACCGTCAAGCGACCACTCTCTCTCTCTCTCCCTCTTCCTCTCTCTGCTTCTCGTTTCTCTAAGGACTTCTATTTGTATGCACGTCTTACTGTACGTTGTATCGTGCAACTGTCCTTAACCCGGTGTAACGTAGTCGTCGTCGTCGTCGAGTTTACTTGCCTCGTCGTTACTCTTACTACCCTCTTCTTACTCGCAATGTTGTTCTCGCGTCTTTCGCCTCGTCGATCTTCACCCTCGCTCTTTTACCTTGCTCTGTCACCTTGAAAAGATGCGGAATGTGCTATGCGAACAAACTCGAAGAAATTCCCAATTTCCAATTAGACATTATTGATAACCGATTCCATGATATTATTAAAGAAATAAGAAGAGTGAGAAAACGAAATATACAAAAGTGAAAGAGAAAGAAAGAAAGAAAGAGAAAGAGAGAGAAAGAGAAAGAGAGACAGAGAGACAGAGAGACAGAGAGAAAGTTATAAGAGGCTTCACCCAATTTTTGGGAGTGGCTTAAAATAAGGTTTCGTGAGCATGAATCGAACATGCACGTGAAAGCAAGGGGAACGCGATAATAATCGTGCGTGTCTTTAACCAAATCCTTTTTTGCTTTCGAGCGAAGTTCGAAACAAAAGGGAGAAGTAGAGAGTACAAATTATAGCTGAACGAGAAGTATTTTTATACGTTAGGTTAGAAAGGAGTTTTACCTTTGAGCGTGAAATTTCGCACGATCCCAATGTGTTCGGGAAAGGATCTTCTCCTCCTCCTCGTCGTCGTCGTCGTCGTCGTCGTCGTCGTCGTCGTCGTCGTCGTCGTCGTCGTCGTCGTCGTCGTCGTCGTTGTCGTCGTCGTCGTCGTTCTCTCTTCGAGTAGATAGATAGGCGCGAAAAGGGACGAGCAATGCGTCTCTGCCAGATTCCACGGCTCGATCTGTCCTTAAGCCGTGTGCTGTCGATGTGCCGCCAGTAGCAAAGTGTTCTTTCTCTCTCCCTCTCTCTTTCTGTTTCTCTCTCGTTCTATCTGTATCTTTTTTCCCTTCTTTTTTACTCGTTCGTACTCGCTCGTACGCGCGGCGGCTATCATAGGCGAAACCGGTGATAAGAGGAGAGCTCGTTCGCTGTCCTCCGAAGGCTGGGAGATTCACGATCGACGGCACTTAAGCGGTTGGAAATCTTGAAAGGCGGATCAATGGCGCCGCGTGGACGCGATAGATCGGCCGCTCGCTTTTAAATCGTCCGTTTCGCGCCTTCGTCGAAGCACATACTACATTCTTTTATTTCCTTTCGCCACCATCTTAACATCCTGACGTCGATCCATAGTCCGAGAGGTAGGCACCATTTTATTCTACCGATATCGTGGATCTTTCTATTTTCGGAATGACTCCGAATTTATCTCTCTGCAAACATCGTACCTTCCTTACCATGAGAAATAAATCTGTCGTGTGAAAGAATAAAAGAGAGAGAGAGAGAGAGAGAATTAGAGAAGACGATCTTTAAGATCGATAAGTTCCATCAATGAGAGCAAAAAACGATGGTGTAACGGGGCCACAGCTTCGTCCTCGATCGATTCAACTTTTCCCACAGTTACAAAACGAATCTACCGACCTCTAGTATTAAAACAACACGCTAACAGGGTATCAATTTCCGTAGTACAGTGGCGATCGTCCTAAATTGATCTCGACAGGTCTTTCGCGAACTCCTTCGAGAAGTCGTGCGAGGGTGCCCTTAGATCGCCAACCTTCTAACGGTAACGGACGCCTCTGTATTATCCTCTTCTCTCGTTCTCGTGTTTCTCCTGTAACTTAACACATCTACACGAATATTATATATATATATATATACACACATACACACATGTGTTATACCTATACGTTAACTCCAAGTGCGACCGCATTTCTGTGCTAGATCCAATCTATCGTTGACCTTGCGGTATGGACCCAATGTGTAACGCGAGATCCGTGTCCTATATGCGGGTGTAACACGCGTTTCCTTTTGCTTCGAGCATCGAAAGGACACGAGGACTCGAAATTGCTTGTCTACTTACAGTACTCGTGTACTCTCTCTCCCTCTCTCTCTCTCTTCCCCTCTTTCCCTCTCTCTTTCTCTCTCTCTCTCTGTCTCTCTTTATCGCTGGTTCTCTACTGTGCATCGACGTGTCAAATACCTGCTCCGTTCAAGTTAACACGCTGCGGTTTCGCGTTTCGGGTCGACGAAGCGAGAGAACTCACGTCCATGTGGTATCTGCTAACCCTGAAGAACTTCTTGGATAAAACGGATTGAAAGAAGTTGACACTTTCGGAATCGACATTAAATATTCTCTCGAGTGTCTTTGTATTTAAATAATCGAGAAGATATCGAGAATTATCGACGATTTAACGACGTAGCATTAGCAGTCAATGTAGGTGTTCTTACCTGCATATTTATCTTCCCTTTATTCCCTCTTATTCCTTTTATTCGTCTTTTTTTCTCTTTCTCTCTCTCTCTCTCTCTAAGTTTTACTTTTGCTTTTTCCATCCATTTTGTGTAGGACGATAGAACGATGCCAATGTGGTTGGTTATACATGGTTGGTAGGGATTACGAATATTTCTGGAATTATGTGTTTATGTACGTATATTCGAGGATTAGTCGCGCGAGAAAAGAGGGATTCAGATAGCCCGTGTGGATTCTAATCGGTGAAGTTGAAACGATCGTTACTCGCCCAACGCCATTTTACCGCGCTTTATGCCGCATGTATCGAGATTACCAAGACGATGTTCGAAGCACGTAGGACGTAATCTCGTTTATCGTAAAGAATGTTCTCCTCTTAATCGCAAGAAAACGCAAATTGCGTGTCACTTATTTTTTCTTATTTTTTTCTTTTTTCTCTTTCTTCCTTTCGTTTTTCTTAATCTTAATAATAATTACTTTTACTTAAGTTATCCAAAAATTAATCTACGTGTCACAATATTTTTTCTATTTTATCTCAACCTGATTGGTTTATACTCGGAGAGGAGAGAAAATAGGGAAAAAAAAGAAAAAAAGAAAAACGAAAGAAACAAAAAAGGAAGAAGAAAAGAAAAAAGGAAAGGAATTATTTTGTTTTTAAATTCATCGAGCCGTATTGGTTCCTATTCAGTTGAAATAAAGAAACGTCTTTATTGAAACATGGATCATCGCGTTGTAAACGTAAACAGGATCGCTTGGACAAGGTCAATGTTCTTTGGCATTCGCTGTGAACAATTCCGTTTAACTGATACAGCAAAGCGAAAACGAGTAAGATCAACCGCATATGTGATACTTTTCGATCTCTATCTTCAAACGCAATATTTATTGATAATAAATGTTTTTTGAATATTCTGAAGAATAATATATACGTAGGTAGGAAAGTTCTCTCTCTTCCCTCTCTCTCTCTCTCTCTCTCTCTCTCTCTCTCTCTTTATCTATCTATTTCTTTTTCTTTCGTTAATTAAAGGGAAAAACATCTCGCGTAATTTCGAAATTTTATGAAAAATTTTTTTTTATAAAGACTATGTAAGGAAACAGGACGAAATCTGCCTTCGACCTCGTTTCATTCCGCACACCTGGCCTCTTCGAGAATAAGAAACGATCTCGTTTTACTCATTTAGTAAACATGTTCGATATATCCAACTTTATACCAGTCCTCTTATGTTTTTCGCCGATTTATACTTACATGAAGAAAAGTTTCTCTCTGGTTTCTATAAACGTGCCTAGAACCAATCGAGTTTGCATATCTTACTACCGAATCGGGTGATATCGGATTGACGTTGAATTGAATCCTAATGATTATTCATCGCACCATTATCGTTATAATGGTAGAGAGACGGTAGAACTGATGAATTTTAAGAGCTCGATAATCGTATATTTTCGTCTCTCTGTAGACCCCTTTATATTTATAACTACATATAACAATAGACGGGATTCTTTTTATTTATTTATTTATTTTTTTGGTTTGTTCGTCATTTTTTGCTTTTTTTCTTTTTTCTTCTTCTACTTCTTCTTCTTCTTATTTTTTATTGAATAAAAAAGATCGCCACCACAATTTACGATATGTAAAGTAGTATACGACGATAGAATCTCTCGACAAGGCGTAGTGTAAACTTACACGCCTTCGCTATGTGCTCTCATTCTCCATTATCTTATCGAACATAACTTCCTACAAGAATAGGTCCTCTTTTTGCTATTCCAACACAACTGCGCAAATAATATCTATAACTCATATCCGAGGTCATTGCTTACGAATTTTATTATTAATGAAAAAATGATCTCGTTCTTCTTTTATTCTTTATATCTTTCTTTTTTTTTTACTTTTGTTTATTACAATTGTCACCTTTTTCAGCTAACTTTGCAATTTTAGAATGAGTACTTAAGTAGTATTAAAAAACAAAACCTTTGCCTTTTTGAAGATATATGTTCATGTCGTTGTTACTTTAATCTTTTAAAAAGTTACTTCAACGAAGTTTAACACTGTCGTTTCTTTGAGTTTCTCGGGTGTGAAATATGTCGCACATTAAGAGCCGGTATAAGAAGGGTAATTTCTGGAGCAACGTTGAAAATAAGGCAACGAGTAGAAGAAGAAAAAGAAAGAAGAAGTAGAAGAAGAAGAAGAAGAAGAAGAAGCAGCAGCAGCAGCAGAATAAGAAGAAGTAGAAGCAGAAGAAGGAGAAGAAGAAGAAGAAATACAAATGGTATTGCCCTGAGACCTTGTGGCCCAGAAAATACCAAAAAAACTGGATCCATTTTGCGTGGGAGTTCTTGCTCAAGGTCCTCGCTTTATTATGTCTGTATAACTGTATATAACGATGTTCGATCGTCTCCCAAGGAATCCTTTTTCTTTTTTTTCTCCCCACCTCTGTATTCGCCACTTTTCGACTCGTGTAAACATCTTGGAACTCACATTTAAATTATCCTTACCCTTGGTAGAACATAAAAGTGTATATATCTTTCGATTAAAAGGATTAACAACCTGACTGTAAAAGAATTTTCTACGAAAATCATACCTTCTACGTAGAATATAATCACGCGAAGAGAGAGAGAGGGAGAGAGAGACAGAGAAAGGGAGGGAGAAAAAGAGAGAGATGAAATGAAAGAGTGAGTTATAAATTTAATGGCGTTAATGATAAAGTTGCATTCACAAGGTTGCATTAAGTCGAGAGAGAACAAGGGTCTCGCAACTAAATAGAGAAAGAAAAAGCATCGTGACATCGGCACGCAGATCTTAACGATAATACACAGTAACTCTTAATGGCTTCTTTTCTTTCGAATGCTAAGAGGACCTCTTTGTTATCATTCTCTGATAGATATATGTACCATTTTTGACTTTCCTTTCGAATGCAAATCTACTTAACGTTTCTTTTTCCTCCCCTTCTTCTTCTTTTTTATATACAACACATCGAATATCTTCTCTTTTGATAATGGCTTTAAGAATTTATTTTAATGGCCGATAAAAGTTTGATATAAAGGACAATCGCATTTCTTTGTTCGTTTGCCGACACATTCGAAGGATTTCGTGGGAGGAAGTACGATTAAAAAAAAAAAAAAAAAAACAGAAAGAAAGAAAGAAAGAAAGAGAAAAAAGAAAACAAGGTGAAATATAATGAAAAACGAATTAGAAAAAAGGAAGCGTAAAAGAAAGAAAAGACAACAGAAATCAATGATGGAATTTCAATCCAAGGTACGAATGAAGCCATTACGAATCCCAAGAGTTGAATTCCGTGAATCGGCGTTTCCACAGCATGACACCCCGATCTTGTCCTTCGTCTCTCTATTTGGTGTGTTAGCGTAACGGATTGTCCCCGCGCCCGTAACGTAGAGCCGTTCGCCAATTTTTATTGGTCGAACTTGAAGCCGGAATCGAGCGAAAGTACCCTCGAGCGCGCGCGCAATTACCTGACCGGCCTCCCGTTGCTTCTTGATTTATATTGGTATGAGAAACTTAAGCTTACGACGACCTTCGTTCTCCAATAGTAGAACCTCGTTGATCTTCGACGTTTGCCGTATCTCTCTTTCGAGATAGATAGATAGATAGAGAGAGAGAGAGAGAGAGAGAGAGAGAGAGAGAGAAAGAGAGAGAACTAGAGCTTAATATTAATCTATCTACTATCACAATATCAATCTACTACTGGAAAAACAAACGATCCATCTCTTTTCAAAGAAATTCTATACGAGTTTCGCAAACGTTTATCTGAGAATGATAAAGTGTTAGAGATATAGAGAAAGAAAAAACGAGAGAGAAAGAAAAAGAGAGAGAGAAAGAGAGAGAGAAAGAGAGAGAGAGAGAGAGAGAGAGGGAGTGAGGGAGAGAGAGCTTACTATTCTGCGAAATCGTTGTACGGTAACGAGATTTCCTCGACCGTTTCCAATAGCAATAAGATGCAGGAAGAGCTGGGTGTGCATAGGGCAAGCTCCTTTATAGCATCCTGACCATAAACGTGAGCAGCCTTTGTCCGAGTAACAGTACTTTTGCCCATTCTCTCTTTCTCTCTCTCTCAATCTCTTTTTCTCTTTCTCTCTCTCTCTCTCTCTCTCTCTCTCTCTCTCTCTCTCTCTATCTTTCCTCCATGCAATGCAATAAACTTTACTCTTACTGTTATATTCTCTTTCTCTTTCTCGCTTACTACCTATATGCATATGCAGGACGAGCTGAGATCTTGCCGACGAATCGCACTCTTTTTTGGATATTTCCATGTTAAACTCATGCTTTCAAACAAAGATAAAAAGATATACTATTTAAGGGCCACTATTTATATTTTAAATTCACGAATCTTATCCTTCTTCAGCGACACGAATTACCTCTCGTCTCGTTAACTTCTTTGGGTCACGAATCGAATAATGCGCCTTGTATTAAAAGAAGCAAATAAGATTCCAAAATAAGAAGCATAAGTGGTGAATTCGACGACGACGATGACGGCGGCGAAGAAACGATCCGCACGAAATGATAAGGTAATGTGGATTTGCCCAGGCGACACGAGGATTACGAATGCTCGATCCGCGAACACGATATGCATAAGAGTGATATACTTCGAAGCACGACTTTCATTCCTAATTACAACGCCGGGATATAAGTATCCGAGTAGTTCCGCGTACGAGCCTCTTTTGAGTTACAAAACTCAAAACATTTCGTCATTAATTTTCATTTTATCCATTTGAAATAGTGTTTACGACGACATATTAAAAATATCCGTTTTCTATGTAAAATACGACAAAATAGAGAAACTAGTGTTTTGTTCTTTTTCTCTCTAATATATTACTTACTTGCCGTGAGGAAGGACGAAAAAAAAACTAATATATTTACTATATTGATCGAGACTCTATGAATACAGTAACTCTAACCTCAAGATGCTTGTTCTTAATATTGTTAAATTATTAGGTAAGCTCGATCTATACGAAATGACGGTTGTAACCACGTCGTGTTTCCGATACTTACATACATACGTTCCATTTTGCACTTACGTTTCATAAAGAAACGAACATTCTCGGCGACGGTTAAGAAAAGGTTAAACTAGCTACCTAGTTAGTTTGCTCGCTTTGAGATCAACCGCAGCTGTAGGTCTCTAGGTAGCTAGAAATGGCAGCTGCAGCTGTCGTTGTAATTTGCGATCCGTTTCACGTCGCCTTCGTGAACACGATAGAAAGAGGCAGAGAAGGAGGAGGAGGAGGAGGAGGAGGAGGTTCGAAAGATCGAGACCTCAAAGCGTTGGGCTGTAACATCAGCATCAGCATCAGCATCAGCATCAACATCAGCCACATACTCTTTCAACCCGATGTTGTTGATCGATACAGCAAATACTTAGAACGTCGTCGTAGTTAAAAGTAATCTATCTACGACAAAGTTAAAGAAGAACTAAGTAAGATCTGCTCGAGATAGTTCGAATTATTAGACTATTACTCGAGAGGATCTTGCAAGAAGGAAGAAACTAACAGATCGATCTTCTCTTACTGTTATTTAGAAAGCGCCGGCACGTGTTTCACTACTTGAATTTCAAGAATCACGTCGTCACGTCGAAGTATCGCACCGAACATCAATACCAGGCAAAACCAACCAGTGCCTTTTTCTTAGGTAAGTAATCTCTCCGGGTCGTCTCTCGTAAGCCGAGAACTACGTTCTATATTCCATTGTCGATCCGAAAGATCTGGACCAGGAGACATGTCGAAAACCGTGAAACTTAAACGGATTTACATATCCGAGATGACCTGACGTACTGCGACTCCTTTTTGCTCATGTCTCGCTTAATTAGTAAAAGATCTTGATTCACGTCCCGTATTTCGCACGTGCTACTTTTTAACTTAGGTTCAACCATTAATTTTTCGGATTAGCGTAGAATTAGATGACTAATACTAAGTTTCTGGGACCCGTCAATTTGACGGGTTTTGGATTTCACGAGTAAAATTACAAAAACCATTACTATTATTTTTTTCCAATTTTTGTTGAATTTTATTGATACAATGAAAGGAAAAAGTAAATACTAAAAAATCATAATTCAACGGAGATATCGTTTGATGACGTCGTACCCAATATCAACAATTCTCGGATTCACCAGCACAAGGGAAGCATGTCGAGTCTTGAAAAGGATTCAACAATTTCAACTGATCAATTGTACGCTTTTATAGTAATTTTGTATCCTCATGAGGAGCATATCAAGTAAGATCATTGAAAGCTTCTTATTTATTTTTTCTTATTTTATTTAGTTTCAAGAAATGGGGCCCATTTTTATTTTCAGACATTCAGATTCGATAAGATGTTTTGATAAGAAAACACAACAATCTGAACGCTCACGTATAGATAAGTTTGTCCTAATATCCGAAACATAGAGTAAATTTATAGACAATAGTCAAGCATGTTATAAGCCATATGAAAATATTTGAATTGATAAACAATTGTTTCCTACGAAAGTTCGATGCCATTTTACATAATATATGTCTGATAAGTCTCATAAATTTAGCATAAAAATGTATTATATATATGTTTTTCATATTTGGATAAAGTTTTTTATATAATATTTGGATAAAGATGGAACCTGATCTTCGACACCTTTCGGGGTATTAGTAGTCTTAAAATTAGCCGAACCATATTTGCTCCAAAGAAAAAATATAACTATAGATAATTTTTTCACTAGTATACCACTTGCAAAAAAATTATTTACACAATAAACAACTTTGGTTGGGATTATCCTGGTGAACAAGAGAAAGTTACTGAAACCAGCAAAAAGGATGCAAAGATAAAAAGATAAAATGAATCGATTTTTCTCGCTGCATTCTCACCATTTAGCACAATAAACCGAAAATAAAAGTATTGTTACTAAGCACAAAATATACATTTGTGAAAGTTGAGAACAAACGTGTCCCGGAAACAATTAAATTTTATAATAAGAATAAGTTTGGAGTAGATGTAGTCAATCAAATTGGACACAAATACAGTGTGAAAGCAAGGTATTTCCGATGATCTCTTCAGGTTTTTTATAATATTTTAAATTCGTCAGTTATAAATGTCTTGATATTGTACAAAAATGTACTGGTTCTAAAATATTCAGAAAAAATTTCATATTTCAGTTGGCCGGAGAACTTATCAATGAATACAAGAAAAACGAATAAAGGATTCTTCTTCCATTAATTAGCAATTCGTATAGTAAAACTTTGAATAAATTAATATAAGTTAATCAAATCTGTTAATATTGTATAAGTAAATTAAGTCTGTTAATATTTTTATTGTTTTTAAATTAAATTAATCGCTTTTATTTTTTTCTTTTTTAAGAAAATACGTCATTTTCTTTATCTGTCAATTTGACGGGCGTTCGTAAAATTAATTGAATACAATAAACGTCCGTAAACCTAGTGCTAAGAAAGGTGCAGCAAAGATTTTTACGTGAGAAAGAACTTAAATTTGTTTACACCATGTCTTTTGTTTGTTTTTTGTTTTTCTTCTTTGGACACTCGTCATTTTTCATTTTCATTCCATAGATTTAAAATATAATATAAGGAAAAAATTCATAGCGATAAATCAGTATACACCGATATATCGTATACACCGAATGAGGATGATATTTATCGAATGATCGAAGCGAGATCGTGACCGAGTCATGGCGATGATCGATTCGAGCGTCGAGTAACCAAAGCACCTTACATCGCGATGCCACGTAACTGCGTGGGCAGTTTGTGATAAACCATTAACGTTATGTACGAAGATATTACGAGGCTCCGGAGTCTATTACATAAAAACAGAGACACAAAGCAGTGTTCAACGATCGCCCACGTATCGTGAGTTATATATATATATATATATATATATATATATATATATATATATATATATATATATATGTATATATATATACATATGTATACCTATATACATAGTTATATCATGGTACATGGACACGTTAGCGCGATATAATTCTGTATGGTGAGTTTGCTCATTAAGAGTGCTGGTCCAATTACACGAATCTGTCGATCGATCGAACGACTTCGATCCTATCGATCTTTCCAAGAAAGGAAAAGACAGAAAAAAAGAGAAAGAGAGAGAGAGAGAGAAATAAGAGAGAGAGAGAGGGAGAACTCCCCCAGGAAGTCGAAGGTATAGTTACATCGTTGATTTCGATTCCTCTTCCTGTCCTCGGAGATAACGAGAAATTTATATTCGATCCTTCTGCACTTTCACTTTATGTATAAGAGTGATTTTCGACGACAGCTTTTAGATTCTGGATTTAATAGTATATATTATGTGACTTCATGTTTCATTCCATCATCAAATACTTTACATTTCTCTCTCTCTCTCTCTCTCATAATAGAAAATAAAAAATTCTTTTCTGATTATTTCCTTGTCTACTGATAACAGAAAACGATAAGGATAGTTTCTTGATCATCCTCGGGCGATAAAAATCATTCGTTTTGCATGAAAAATCTCATTTTTCGTCGTAAACTATCTTCTCGTCTTCTCTCTCTCTCTCTCCCTCTCTTTTCTATCTATCTATCTATTTCTTTCTATCCTACTCGAGTAAAAGATAGAAGAACAGTGAGGAGAAGGAGAAAAAGGAGGAGAGAGAAGAGGGGAAGAGGAAGAAGAAGAAGAAGAAGATAAATAATTTCGCAGAAAACGTACAAGTCAACGTTGTCGTTGTCGTCGTATCGAATCGTTTCGTTCCCCTCGATTTCATTCGAGCGACGGACGATCCCAACTATGTCGCCGGTCTCCGGAGTGATTTAACTCCGGGCAATTAAAGCGTAGCAAAAGCGAAGAGATTGCCGATAGTTACGGCAATGGAGGATATCTCCCCGTAGCCGCAAGAAAACTTATCAACATTTAAAAAGCGGTAATAAGTCGACTGTAAAAAGCACGTCGTTGGAGTCTATCCTTTCGTACGAGAAGACGAAAGGAGTTTGAGCACAAGGCATCGAGATTACCGTTTTCCAGTCTTCCTTCTACAGAGACGCAAAGAAAACGAAGATCAAGTGAGAAGGAGTAAAGATGAAAGGAGAAAGAGGGATAACCCGAAGAAGAGGTTTCGAGTTTTCTCTCGTCTCTCTAAGAGCCGAAGAGAGAATACTAAGATAGATAGAGAGAGAGAGAGAGAGAGAGAGAGAGAGAGAAAGAAAGAGAGAGAATCTTCCAGCGAGCAGAATTAACGGGCAATCTCGCATGATAACCATTAATTGCGAAGCGCCGAGCGAATACCTGGATATTACAAATCGTTTATGCTCAGAACCAAAGTCCCTCATCAGATAATTTTTATGTAGCACGATAGGGACACGAACTAGTAGACAATAATAAAGGGAGGTAAGGAATAATAGAGAAGGAAGGGGGTCAAAGAGAGCCTGAAAGAAACTTAAGAAGAGGTAATCAAGATCTCTCTCTCTCTCTCTCTCTCTCTTTCTCTTTCTTAGAGGGGAGAGGGTACGTTCTTTTTCGCTGGTGGTAGGTATTATCGATGATAATAATCGTGGTGACCTTCGATCGTTCACGTCTGTGTATTAACCACCCATCCTTATCCTCACCCAACTTGATATAAAATATAAAAGAAATAATAAAAACAGGCGAGTCAAATTCTCGAAATCTCGATCCATAAAGATCCGTCTCTTAACCCAGAGATTTTTACGTGAGGCATTCACATAAGAAAATGTCAGAACGGCGTACGACGAGCGTCCTCATCGCCATCGTCATAATCATCGTCGTCGTCGTCGTAAAAAGATAGGCATTCGGAGAATCCGAGAAAGTAATGCGTACGGTAAGGGGTTAATTCGTTGGCGAATTATCCTTTGTAAATAGGTCTGCCCTCTTGACCGCAAATCGTTAGGCTCGCTAATGAAAGGGTAATGAGACATTAATGTATTAAATATATCAAAGAGAAAGAGAAAGAAGAAGAAAGAGACAGAGAGAGAGAAAGTAAAATCAACTACCGTTTGTGAGTTGGTTCTTTCTTCAGTTTCGTGGGAAAGTCGTGTAAATTACACTTCGCGTGATAAGACCCGGCAAGAATCTCTCGCAGTTCCTCTAACATTCTGGGGAAACGTAAAAAGAGATTAGCGTCGGCAGATGAAAGGAAGAGTCCGGATAGTAGGTGAGAGAAAGAAAGAGAGAGAGAGAGAGAGAGAGAGAGAGAGAGAGAGAGAGAGAGAGAGAGTGAGTATATAAGCATTCAAGGATGCAAGGATAATTCTTACCTGGGTGGAATGGGCTCTTGCATGCTTGACATGTTTCGGCCGAATAAACTGTTCAGACATGTCACACGAATTTACGATGAGATCTTCCAAAGAGATTTACACGTATACATACGTACTTATGTATTGTCGCTTCGAGGTTGGTTTTTTTTTGTTTCTTTTCTTCTCCTTTCTTTTTTTTTCTTTTTTTTTTAACTACGCATTCATTCTCTTCCTCGAATTAATTTTTCCATCTCATTTCTGTAAACATAATGTTTCGTATATCTTAGTTTTATTTTTACAAGAAGATTGTCCCGGATATTCATTTTGTGAAATAAATTTTAGAAAGAGAGAAAGAGAGAGAGAGAGAGAGAGAGAGAGAGAGAGAGAGAGAGAAAGATCTCAAGTAAATGAGCTAGAGCGAGCGTAGTCATCACGGTGAAAATATCACTTACGTCAGTACTGTCTTTGGTAGCTGATGGAGAAAAAAAGATAAAAGAAGAAAAAAACATTACCGATGTAGGTCGCTCCGCTAATATAATCTTACGGTATTGTAACGAGGTAATCCATTTATCTGGACGAAGGTGGATGGATGATAACAACATCCGGTGAATATTATGTCGCATATTTATGAAGAAACAGAAAATATGCAAAGGTATCGGCTAAATTTGGATTTAACGAATCAAGAAGAGATTCGCGATAACGCTTTTTAGATAAGATTTTCTCGTACGCGAAATAACTGTACGTTATGTTCCTGGTATTATTCAATGGAATATGTAAATTAACGTGACTCGACTGAACATCATTTTATGTTCGATATCCAATATCTATACATCGAAATATTTTTTATTATGTTACTAATCGATCGATTTTATCGACTTAAATCAAATTTAAACATAATTGATATTAATTTACATGAATATGAATGTAAGAAAGAAAAATCTGAAATAAATTTTATTTATATATTTCGAGATTTGAACGCGGAAATTATTCACTATCTTAGTCTTAATTGCCTCTAACTTTTTCTTTTATTTTTCTTATCTGATTATCGTTTACATTTTATCATTATTTTCCAACGTTTCTTCACTGTCGCGCTAATTCACTGTAAATTATCGCGCTCTTACGATTATTACATTAATTAGGCATTTTAGATCTGATTTTATATTAATAATACATAAGTATAAATATATATTATATCGCAAAAATCACTGATTATTATTCGACAAATATTTCGCAAATATTTTTTACTTTTCTTATTGCAAGATTATAGAAAGTAACAAGTAAGTAATTATATATGTAATTATATGTATCAGCGTAATATTTATTCCACCCTCTAGATGTCGAAATGGGGAAAAATGTAACTAAAGCAGTTTGATTCGATTCGCCGAGCAGAAGTAACGCGCGAACTCGCGCAAGAATTCTCGAAAAGGAATAGAGAGCGATCTTGTCGTCAACGCGTCGTCTGTTGTAAAGTCCATGGTAACGCGATACGTGGATCGTTCGGCTCTCTGAAGAGGAACGAGAGACCACACGCGCGCGCTACGTCAGAGAAATCCAGTGGTCGAACCCTCTCCAGCGTGTTTCATCTCCTGCGAAGAGTAAAAGAGATAGAAAGAGAAAAAGATAGAACATCATTTATCTTTATCTACCTTTCTTTCTCTCTCTCTCTCTCTTTCTTTCTCTCTCTTTCTTTCTCTCTCTTTCTCTTTCGCCTCGTCTCTTCGAACAAGCCGCAAATCATTGGACGATCTTAATTATAGATTCCCGCGATAGATCTTTTTTTTCTTTTTTTTTTCTTTTTCGATTGATCGGCGATGATCCGCTCGCGATCGAGCCGCGGTCTTGTCGTTCGATCCACGCTCATGAACGGCGACAACTCAGACGACGACTTGCATTAGACTCGCTCGATGTGAAACTCGAGAACCGATCTTCGTGCTTTCCTACGATCCGAACGATCGATAGATCGTTCCTTTCTATCGATTCCATCTTGTCCTCGAGCGAGAAGAGTCATATCTTCCTGCGAACTCGCTTATCTCTTATCGTTTCCTCTATACTTCCACTCGACTTCGAACAGGAAATTTACGACTCGTTTTCTTTATTGTTGGAAAATAAATGGACATTTATGAAAAAGAATCGAACATAATTATATACATACATACATACACACACATTAATATATATATATATATATGCCTACTTATAATGCTAATCGTTTCGATCAATTTGTCAGCGAGCTTGAGAACGTGAAAAGTTATCGGACGTAAATTAATTTTGTACGAGCTTGAATTCGACTACTAGCTCTCGACTGTGTCTCAAACGTCTCGTAATTACTTTCGTTTCGAACGTTATTTATTCGGCCACCCCGATAAACGGTCCTCTCATTGATTTAACTTTATGTAGGCCGATATTGGCCAAGCGATTCGCTTACAAGGCGATCAGGATTGTCGAGTATATATCATCGGTCGGGATCTTAATAAAGATAAACTGGATCGATGCCGTACCTTACCGGATAAAAGTAAGATCGATACATGCATATATGTAGGTACTATATATATATATATATTGTAGGAATATATGTATTCGAGATTTTTTATTTTCTTTTTTTTCTTCCTTTTCTGTTCTTTTTTTTTCTTTCTTTTTTTTTTTGCACACTGCCCCCTTTTAACGACCAATCGAAAATTGAGTTTTTACGAATCTCGAGTAGCAATCACAAAACTCTCGTCGATTTTTCCATTTAATAATAACCATAGCCGAGACGAGCTACGTGTTACGACGTCAGCAATAAAATAAATTAATTAACACGTAAATTAAGGATAAAGATTGGAACGTTCGTCAATAAGACGACGGTTTATTTTCGTCGACGTAGCATTACATGGTATGTAATATGGTGTGTACGAGAGCCGATTGCGATTTCTTTCTCTCTATTTCATCGAAAGGTCACAATCGCGTTAAATACGAGTTCGTTGCGTGCGAGCGATCTGGTTCGTAAGTGCAAAACACGTTAATAAATCGCCTACGTCCGATAAATAGCGAGTGTCGCAATTCTTTGCCCAGGCTCAACTTCCATTTTGAAAAAAAAGAAAAAGAAAAAAAACGAAAGGAAGAAAGAAAAAAATAAGAAAAGAATAAAAAAAAACAAGAAAAAAACTAAAATAAAAGAAAGAACAAAAAAGGAAAGCAAAAGAGAGAGAGAGAGAGAGAGAGAGAGAGAGAGAGAGAGAGAGAAAGAGAAGAAAGGAGAGAATAAAAAAAGAAAAGAAAAGAAAAGGAAGAAAATATTTTAATGGCTTTTTCGATTCGCATTTCCTCGCTACTTTATGTACGCTTTTAAAAGAGATCGTTTTTCATGAGCATGCAGTCACGCTCGTTCGTCGTGGAAAAGTATAAGCGCAGAATGCATTCCAACGTGCTTCTGGAGGTAAAAATAATTTCGACGGGCTCAAAGGAAAAGGCAAACACCGGCGACTGCGGCGAACACGTCTTCGAACGATCGTCGTTCTCTTCGTACTCGCAATAAATCCGCTAATGAGTCATGAGTAGCTAGAAAAGCGAGGAAACCGCGTTTATCGTCCCGGCACTTTATCTGATCCGCGTGTTCTCGAATGTTTTAAAAAGGAGCAATATGTTCGCACGTGCTTATGCCAAGCGCTGTGGACAAGTTACGCGTTCGAAGATAAAATCTTGCGTTTTGAAAAATTTCGAACGATAAATTTTATTATCGGAGTCACGTTGTCGCTCGATCCTATCGACAAATAGATAGATATATCCATCATTGGAACGTATAATACGAATGATCAACGAACGTGCATATTTTTCTTTCCGTAAAAAAAAAAGAAAAGAAAAGAAAAGAAACGGAAAAAAAAAGAAAAAAGAAATTAAGAAAGATCCCGAGAACAAGTAAAATTTTTTCTATTCTTCTTTTTATATTCACGTATATGTTAAGTAACAAGCAAAAAAGTTATCAATGTCCAGTGTAGAAGCAAAACCTTAATAATTAGACTTTTAGAAACTCGGTTTATGATCTAAGATTTCAACACTAAACGTCTTAACACAAGTTGGTCTTCTTCGCGCAAACGTCGAAATATATATAAATATATAAATTGCCTACCTTGACTCTGTCGACTACCACCTTGTGCCTCTCTCTTTATCTCTATTTCTCCCTCTCTCTCTCTCTCTTTCTCTTTCTCTTTCTCACTTTCTCTCTTTTAACTATCGGCTTCAGAAGCTCGCATCGAAAAAAGAAAAGGAAACAATAAGATAAACCTTTTTATCTAACAAATGCAGTAATGATGACTGGTATATACTTACGTAATATGTACATATTTATACGGATACTTACTATGTTTTCTTATTCAAGATCGAACTTTCAAATATGATCTTAAACGATCAAAAGTTAAAAGACGAGATCAAAGGAAATACATAGAGTAAGAAAGCATTTTTCTGCTTTTTGTGATCTCAACATCGACTATCGCAAGAGATAGTAATTAACAAATGGAACGTAATTCTTCGACTCGATTTCATCAGTCTTGAGGTTGCTTCTGGTTGCAACAAAACATCTTTTCTATTGCTCGTCCTCGACTTCGTCGCGGGCTATTGAGTAATGGCAATAATAAAGAGTAACATTATCGAGAAACTTTTTGTGGGTGGGCGTGAATGATCGAGTCATGGCGAACTCGCAAGTGGGCGACGCAATTTAATGCGAAACTCAGTATCGATAAAATACAGTCGTCTCGAACGATCTTGGAATTCGGACGTCATCGTTTCATCCAATTCAACTATAAATGCTTACTTATACAACCTTTTTTTTTAATTTATTTATTTCTTTTTTGCATAAATATGTCATTGAATTAATTGACGTAAGTTGAATATTTTCATTATGCGTAATAGTCAAAAGATAAGATGATAGTTTTATTTATGGATTATGTCACATTTACGTAACAAAAATCATATCTTCAATTCGAAACATTAAACATAAAATAATATTTATTTTTAAAAGGTGAAAATACAAAGAAATATTAAGAGAAATAGATGATTATTCCAAAATTTAGAAAAAATATTGTCATTGTTGTTATGTATTTTTCATTGCTACCTTGGTGCGAAGGTGCACATGTGCATTCGCACGCCACGAATCCGCGAACGCGATCGAGCGCACCTAATGCCTCTCGCTCCTATAAATCGCGACTCTATAAATAGACAAAGTGATATTTAACGCTTGACATTAAAGACCGCACACCAGCCTCTCACTCTCTTTCTCTCTCTTTCTCTTTCTCTTTTTTTTCTCTTTCTTTTTCTTCCTCATTCGAGAGTATCTTCTTAAGTATGTGTGTGTGTATGCGCACGCGCGTGTATGTATATGTATATGCGTTATGAATGTCGAGAGACGTTTAACCCTTTAGGCCAGCTGGGATTTATTTTATCGATGCTGGCCCACGACTAAATCGATATTTATTCCTCCATACGAAACGCACCGCGTAGTCTTTGAACGGCTCGAAAATATTCGAGAGACAGGTAATATTAATTTCTTCTTATTAACGTAACCTATCGGTAAAGATGTATAAGTAGAAACAGTCAGTTCATCATTTCAAATACTTAAAACACGTTGTCCTTCATTCTTATATCTTAAGAAAAAAAAAAAATAAAAGGAAAAGAAAAAAGGAAAGAAAGAGAAAGGCAAAGTATTAGAAATTTATTGTATCTCGCCGAAAATATAATATTATTATCGACGTTACGCATTCTCGATAATCGATATAATATTTCGATCGACGAAAATTTCATCGATTTGTAATTCATTTCATTAGAATACAATGGCACCGTATATACCAACCGTTTGCAACAATCTTGTAAGTACTTACCTTAGTAGTTGAGGATTATTAACGCTACGAGAGACATAAAGGAGGATGTTTCGATATTAACATACAATGATATATTACAAACTTTTCCTATAAACAATATACTCCAAGCACGAAGGGATACTATAATTATGTTTCATAGGGAACGTCTCAGTGTGTGCGACTTAACGAATGTTAGAAAGGCGTTGAAGTCTCTGAGTTCATTCATCGTTTCTCGAATATTGAATGAATTGACTCAAGAAAACGTTGATCTACATTTATTCGCGGAAATGTGAATTCGTTTCTAAATATTTGACGAATGCAAAGTGAAAATTTCCATATACGAAAATACTTCTTCTCGTCTATCGAAGTTAATATCTTCAAAACTTTATTGCTTTATGTGCTAGTATCGAACTTAATTTTAACTTTCTGATATCTTGATCATTTCAATCTCTCGAACTCGTTTTCTCAAATTGTATAGAAAAAGAGAAAGAGAGAAAGAGAGAGAGAGAGAGAGAGAGAGAAAATCGAGATACGATCAGTTTGATGAATTACAACAAAACCTGAAAATATCAGCACCAACGCTGAGGATTACTATTCGATTTTATAGTATTTCTTCGTTCTTTCTTTACATCCCGCATGGATCTAAAGAAGACGTCCGAGAACGTCGAGCATTAAATACCATAATGTGAGTTTCACAGTTGGCGATGCATAAAATAGAAACGAACAGATACTCCGTGTTTTAGATACGCTCGAACGTAATTTTGCGCGAGTTAAAGTTTAAATCCCTTTCGTGCCTGCATTTCATGCTGAACGCCGTTCCTCGTGCCGTTTTCTCGTAGGTATAATTTCTTTAAGGAAAAGGACGCCATTATTTATGAGCGTCGGTCATCTCAGATATTATCCACGAATAAGATCTCTCTTTTGGTTCTTTACGCGTAAGTTTAACGACTCGATCAATGGTGTTTCTATTAATTTTATCGAATTATCGGTGAAAAGAATTCGTAAAGTCGCTTCTCTCTCTCTCTCTCTCTCTCTCTCTTTCTTTTTCTCTATCTATCTATCTATTTATCTATCTATCTATCTCTTTCTCTCTATCTATCTCTCTTTTTCTTTCTCTCGTATATATGTAGCAGTAGTTCGGTTTAGTAGTCTTTTTGTTTTGAAATACGATCGAAAGTTCTATCGAACTTATCTTATACGTATTTCGATCGATTATTTCAAACATCGTAGTATAGATGCGCGAAAAAATAAAATTTTAAAAATCTGAACTAACAACGAAGATCATAACTACGTCGTTCATAATATTCTCGTAACGTATTATGAAAGTACTTACACGTTACGAATTATGAACCTGCACGAGTAAAACCTTTCCTGATTTCATTCGAATTCTCGGCTTGAAACAATTTATTACTTCCCACTAACTCATAGATGTAATATACACACAACACATAAGCTCGTATTTAAGTATGTTTCGAGAGATGCCGGAAATCATAATACCGAATTGGCGAACACAGTATTAAGTGGTATTTCGTGTTACTACAGCAAACTCGAAAAGTTATGGAATTCCACGCGTTCCTTATAAACGTTCGAACTTGTTAGCGCGTTTAAACGACCTCACGATTGTTCAGACATCCTGTTTCTGTTTTCTCTGCAGCTGCGAGACTAGCGCGTCCGTGAAGCATTAAGGATTCACAAATACTTCGGCAAATTACCCACGCTTGAAAAAAAAAAAAGAAAAAGAAAAATACAATACTGGCTACCACGTACGTACATACATACATACATACATACATACATACATACATACATACATACATACATACGTTCGTTCGTTCGTTCGTAATTATATTTGCCGATCGGGTTAATTTCACATAAGTATGATTTTGCCGACTACGAATGAGTTCTCAAGAAACGTCTAATATGATTCTATAATTATGAGAGACTGGGGCAAGTCAATACATTTTTCAGTTTTTCATTTTTACCATTTTTATTTTTATTAATTACTTAATAAAAAAAAATGTTCGAATATACCACGGTTTTATATCTTTACAAATCGTTAATGAAACTTATGAAAAAATACATATAAAAGAAAATTTGATTTGACTAAATCAAAATGTATCGATTTATTTCATTGCGTAACAAGTAAAATTTAAAATATCTAATACTACACCAAATTACATATACAAGATGTATGTAGGTAATTTCAATTCATCGACTTGCTCCGATCTCTCTGTTGATAAACGATTCCTTAGGAATCTCATAATACTTGTAACTTAAGCGTACCGTTTAACAGAGAAAAAACCGATTGATACAATTTGTAATGCGATATTTTTATTTGATTTTCGAGTCAACAATGATGTTTTCAACGAATACCATCAATAAAAGGGAAAAATATTCTGAAAAAAAAGAAAAAAGCAAGAAAAGAATAAGAAGAAAAAAAAACAAGAAAGAAACGAATCGTAAATAATCGAGCGCTCGCATTATGCAAATTTACGGCGCCATTCCGACACATTAGCGAATACCTATCATTAGGTCTATTAACAACACCTTTGCCGTTACCACCACTATGTCCTCGTATCGCGTCGATCGATTCGGCTCAGCCTCCTTCTCAAGACGAGACTTGGATATTAATGCACCTCCGAGTTTTCCGGATAGGCATCTTCGCGACCTGATAAATCGCCTTCTCTTTTCTACCTCCTATATATATACCTTCGGCTTCGATCATATACTCTATAATTACGGTACGCAACGAAAGTGTTGCACGTAGCCCTTCGCCTTCGGCTCGACTTGGCTTGGCTTGCTCGCGAAAGCCGACTGCCCACGTTCGTCGATCGGATTTTATTTTTCCAAACTTTTACGGATCGCATCGGAGTAAGAATTCCTTCGGAGAATTCAACCGTGGAATTCATTGCTCACGAGCCATGTTGAACCGATCCTCTTCTTCGCGGTTTCATGGCGAAGCCCCTAGAATTAGTCCGTGTCATCTCGTATCATCTTCGTAATTATTTCTTTAACCGTGTAAATAGTTAAGTATATTATTTAAAGCGCCTGTAATTCATCTCTCGAATGCAATCACATTTTTTATTTCTTTTTTCTTTCTTTCTTTCTTTCTTTCTTTCTTTCTTTTTCTTTCTCCCCGCTCGTCTAGCAGTCTTTGCCCGATTCATCAGAAATTATTTCTTTGTTTCTTGAAGAAGACAACCACGGACAAGATCTTCGGAAGGATCTTGGGGAAATAAAGTTCCTGTTGGGCTCGTGTTTCTTTTGGTGTCCTGGTAAAAAAAGAAAAAATAGTCGGAATAAAAGAAAGAAAGAAGGAAAGAAAAAACGAAAGAAAGGGTAAAGAAAATAAAAAAGGGGATAAAAGAATGGGTCCGTGGGCGGGCGACCTCGGTTCCACGTCTGCCGAAGAGATAACTTTACCATCCACGGTGTTTCTATAAATATCCATCGAGCGTGTACCACCCGGAGTTGAATAAGGTGCACACGCCCATTCCCGAGTAACGGCTAAACCCACAAGCGATTCGAAGTCGAGCCTGAAAAATGGCCAGCCTGAATAGAGCTTGTGTTTCATTCAACCGCTTCTCTCTCTTTCTCTTTTTCTTTTTCTTTCTCTTTATCTCTCTTTCATCCTCCACCGCGAATCGATGAGTTACTCGAGCAGCTTTACCGGTCGTTGACTTCGCGGAAGTAGACAAGTTAGATAAGATTCATAATATCTCGATGTATTATAGGTTAAACGAGATATCGAATTCACCTATTAATAATATATTCTCCAAATTGTGTTTTATCCTTTATGTCTTTTGTATATTCGAATCTTTTCGTTTTAAGATGTGATCGTTAAAGTTAGAAAAGAAGATGAACGAAAGCCATTCTGATCGTCCGGTTTCAGGTAGATCGGGACTGACTCTGGTTGAACTCGTCGAGTCTCGCGATTCGCGTAGGAATGCAGAATGCTGCGTACCGGTAACTGCTGCAGCCGGATAGGTGAGACGACAGTTTTCCGTATAAGCGAGCGGAACGAGATAGAATGGATGCTGAACGCTCGAAGGATCGGCTCTGGCGATATACACCACTGGAAGGGGTGAGGAGAAAGAGAGAAAGAGACTGAAAGAAATAGAGAGAGAGAGAGAGAAAGAAGAGAGAAATGGAGGGAGAAGGATGGGTCTCACGAGCAAAAGGATGAGAAAGAGAGAAGGGGTAAAAGAAGAGAGATAGATAGAAAGGAGAGAGAAAGATAGAGAGGCTCGACCGGGCGTCGGCGGCCGGCCTTGCAAGGACGCTCTCCCTTGCTTCTTGCCTCATGCGCATGCTCTCGACGTTACTTCGCTCGCGCGAGCGCGTTCGCTAACTTGCGAGAACGTAGAAACCGGCCGGAGCACTGGACCGTAAGCACTGGTCCCGAATCTTGCGTAACTCTACTCTTCGTCTTTTCTATTTTCACGACCTTATACAATAATAATCGACTAAAGACTTCCATCGATCGAAATATTTCTATGAAATATTTGAGAAACAACTCTCTCTTTCTCTCTCTCTCTCTCTCTCTTTTTATTTTTGTCATTCTTCATTTTCTTTACATCTTGTTTCTTTTGAAAACGAAGAACTAATTGAAGTGATATGAAAGGTTCTGGATTGATTCTAGAAAAATATAACTCGTGGTCGCATAAGGAATTACCGAAACAGTCAGATTGCTTCTTCTTGTTACCAAGCTAGGAAAGAGAGAGAGAGAAAGAGAAAGAGAAAGAGAGAGAGAGAGAGAGAGAGAGAGAGAGAGAGAAGGAGTACCGCGTCGAGTTCTTCCGTTGTAAAAAGCGGTCTTCGCCATAATGCTTTGAAAGCTGGCCTTGTTACATGGACCGTTGAGTAATATGTTGAATAACGAGAATCGTGGGTCTTGTGGTCTCTACCTAAAGTCATCGGTCAAGTCGTTGTTGTCGATGTCGAAGAAAAGGACGTAGGAAAAACGCCAAAAGCTTTGTACATTTTTCTTTTTCTTTTATTTCTTTTCTTTTATTTTCTTTAATACAGAAGTGATATCACTCGCACATACCTAGACATATATATATATATATATATATATATATATATATATATATGCGTACATATCATACTTATAACCAAGCGCATAGATATTTTCCATGGACACAGTAGCCCTTGGGCAATGAGTCCGGTTTGTAAATCACGTAAATAATTATGCAGCATATCGTAATTATACGGCCGAGTTGACACAAAAAGGATACACGGAACCTTGACACCGTCCATTCCGTGGATCCACCGGAATAGAGACGATATTTTACCGAGCGTGCAATTAAGATAGAAATATAGTCGTAGTCGACATTGTAATGGCTTCGACGCGTAGCCCCATCGATAATACGTGTCTACGTCTGCTCGTATTAACCCTAACTGACCTAACCCGTTTTACGATCGACGATCATGCCCATGCTTTCGAGAACATGCAACGCAAGCACGACCGTTCGTGTTTCATGAATTCGACGATTTAGCCTTTCCCTTTCTGATTTATTCGATTTATCCATTTGAAAATTTCTAAAGGTTGGTAGGAAAACTTTGTCCTTTTTTGTTTTCTCATCAGCGATCAAACAAATAAAGAAAAATAAAAAAAAAAACAAAATTAGCGAGTTCTATAACGTAAGGGTAATGGTGCACAAGATTCCACAACGTACCTACCGCATTTGATTAGATTCTGGCCTCGAGGTTGTACATGTATGCTTAAGGTTCGCATGTATGCTTCGTTATACTCTAGTTTTATACATTCGTCATAAGTGTTAAGGTGGTGCACGTTATTCACCGACCGGTTTCGTTCGTTCATTCGCTCCTCGCTCCTCGCTCCTCGAAAAAGAGGACCTCCTTGGTGTGTGCGTCCTTCTATATTTTTCTTCCCTTTGGCTCATCTCTCGTAAGACGTCATGCTGGGAAGTCGCTTTTAATACCGGCGGTATCCACGGTATTCCGGGGTTAGTTTTGTCGTTAACCCCAAGTACGTTCTCGACCTACCGGCCGCTTAATTACCAAGCGTGTCCTATTAACCGAGCAGATTTTCCCGCGCTCGATGCTTGCGATGCTCATAATTAAAAGCGAATATCCATTACGGATTAAAGAATATTTACGAATAGAGAAGGAATACGTCGACGTGTTCGTTGGGCCTGTTGCAATCCTTATCTTATACGAGACGAGAGTTTATGTTATCGCGATAACGAACGAACGAACGAACGAACGAAGAGAGAAAAATTCCTTTTAAAGGAGGACAACGAACAACGTGACTGCTCACGCTCGCCCGAGCGCGTGTACAGCGACGCACTTGCCTTATGCAAATAACATGTTGCTCGTAAAACACGAGCTAATTGCGTTAGGGTACTATTCTATTAGCCAAGGGAATTCTAAAATCTTTAGAAAAGCTAACTAAATATCATTCACGTGGTAGATTATTTAACGCGAATACTCGAATGCCGAATATAGAAGAAAATGTTCGTTCTTTGTGGAGATAAAAGAGGATAATAATGGCATAGCATGGTGAGGTGAAAGAGGATAGAAAGTGGGAAGAAGGGAGCAGGCAGGGAGAGAGAAAAAAGGCAACGAAGACTTCAATGTGATTAATTCTATTACTTAAGGATAATATTTAATGCGAGGTACGGGTGCAAATAAAGGTGCCGTTTAAAACCAAGAGTGAAATTAAATTCATGAAAGTACTCTTCGACTCTTTCGTGACGCGATTGTCTCGTGAAATAAAATGAAAATAAAGAAAATTTTTGTCGCGAGAGAGAGAGAGAGAGAGAGAGAGAGAGAGAAAGAGAGAAACCAATTAATTTCAAGAGTCGTCGCCAGACAACGATGGCAACGACAGTGTAACGAGTTTCCTTTATTCGATGGCTTTCCTTATTGGTGGTCATTATTTAAGAAGAAAAAAAGAAAAACATAGAGACAGAGAGAGAGAGAGAGAGAGAGAGAGAGAGAGAGAGAGAAAGGATTATTCCTTTCCAAGAGACAAAAGTTATTGAATTCGAAAAAAAAAGAAAAAATACAAGCGTCGGTACGCCGCAATCGCTTTCTTTCTTTCGCAGAGCATCGATTACGTGATTCACAAAGAGTAACTCACGTATATGGAATCAATCTTGTGTGAATCGTCGAGGACGTTGATCGACCTTGCCAATACGTCAATCGATAAGAAACGATAAATCTTTCGTTGAACGTTTTATTATAGCATCTATCGTAATCAACGATACTCATTTATCGAAGAATCGTTATCTTTATTCCCAAGTAGTTTCGCGATTGATTGCACGTATTCTTTATTGTATATATTGAAAAATAGTATATCAGGAATGACTTTACATTTTTATATTTTTGACAGAGAATCTTAAATGATATACTCGTATACGTGAATTTGATGTAAACAATGAAGATTATATCGAGGAGTGATGCAATTTCTTTTTTTCCTTTTTCTTTTTTCTTTCTCTTTTTCTTTTTTTTTCCTTGTCACTCTCAAACTAGCGCAAATAAGATAAGATTTTGATGATTTAAGACACTCGATATAATTTTCTTCTTTTTTTTCCATTATTTATGGTACACTTTAACATCTTCAATCTTTATTCGATCATATTACCATTAATAAAATATAAATAACGCTAATTTAGATTGTAATTTAAATTTTATGTAGAATTTTATGTTGGATAATCTCAATATCACAAGAAGAACGAAAGAAAAAAAAAAGAAAAATATTGAAACAGTCGGTTCTTTTTAAGTTACATACATTTCATGTCTCCAAGGCTGTAATCTTTCCACGAAAAGTTTCTCATCGATCTTAAACGGAAAACGGTTCTTCGATCAAGAACTCACAACACTGACGCAACACCTGTTGCGGCGTGGAAACCACCTACATTGGCCGATCTTAGAATTCGATTATAGAAGCTGAAGAAGAGACGCAGAAAAATGAGGAGGAGGAGGAAGAGAAGAAGAAGAAGAAGAAGAAGAAGAAGAAGAAGAAAAAGAAGAAGAAGAAGAAGAAGAAGGAGATAGGTATCGGATTTCAGAATACGTTAAGAACGTATCCTCACTCCGGGGCCATATCACGCGCAACTCCAAGCATGTACCACGTTTAGCAAATTTGAATTGCGATATACGTATGTTTGTATGTTTATATGTATGTATGTATGTATGTATATAAGTATGTATGTATGTATGTATTGTATATATACAATATGCATATATATTGTATATATATAGTATATATGTATATATGTATTTGGTATTACATCAGCCCTCTTACCACGTAAATAACCCGCTCGGATTCGTTGATACGTAAGTTAAAGGTGAGTTTTTTCCGTAATTTATACTACCTCCTTTAAAGTCCGTCTTTTATTAATAAGTAAAACGGATTTATTTATGTACATAAGAATAGTTGTAGACTTATACCCATAAGGGGTTGCCAACGTATACGATAGGGGATATCAATTTAAAACTCGATGTAAGAAAGGAAATACAAGTAGCGTAATAATCGACGATTGATCCCTAAAGAAACTCCCAACCAGTTGAATTATTCCGTTGGATTATCAAACGATATACGAATGGTATAAAATTACCGGTCTGCGGAAAAAGATCTTATATTTCGAGCGGCCAAGCGCTCTAGGAAGCAACTTATGTAGATACCTATGTAAGATAGGCAAGTACTATCGGCATGACATATCTCGCGTTCTTACATATCGATAGAATCTATCAGTATACGTACATCTGTACATCGCCGTGCTGAGAATGCGTTTAGTTCCACATGATGTACGATCAACGAGTATCTATGAACGAAAATTTTTCATCCTACGATTATCCTTCTTCTCCTTCATCTCCTCTTCCTCCTCCTTTTTCTTCTCCTTCTTTGAAAGAAAAGAAAATATAATATTCTCTCTCTCTCTCTCTCTCTCTCTCTCTCTCTCTCTCTCTCTCTCTCTCTCTCTCTTTCTCATTCTTTATCTCTGAGCCAAGAGAAAAAAAGAATAAATCTTGTTTTCGTTCGTCCTTTATTTCTCTAATTCGAGACAATCAAGAAAAAGAGGTAAATTGATGTTGCAAATATATCGCGAGATGCATACATATATATAAATCTAATTACACGTATATACATATATATGTATATAAATATTGAGCGTATGTCTTAAGTAAGTACACGCTTTGAAATGTATTCTTTGCGAAGGCGTTATCGTCGCATACCTCCATGCTTTGTCACACGATTGATAAACGAGGTCCGACTATAAATTTTCACGCCGTCGCGTGTAACAACTTTCGACGTAATTCTTCCGAAGGACGATCAAACTCGACGCGATCCAATAGAAAATATATACATAATAAATGTCGGTGCAGCGTCTGGCGGTCTACCCTTATCTATAATTTTCAAGCTTTTTCTTTGAAAATGTACTTACGTACATCTAGATAAATACGTCTACATAAATAGTCATCTATGTGTTGTTCGATTAATTAGATTCCTAGAGATGACACACGTGAAAGAATAATATTTTTCTATGTTAATCGAATGACTACCTGCTTTGCTACACACTTATATTCGCATAAATACATTATGTAGATACGTACATAAGTTCATGTGTATGTGTTTATACATGTGTGCACGGATGCATATGTATAAATGAAGTGTAAATAAAAATAGTGAAAAAGGGAAAGGACACGAGCGATAATAAAAAGGATTCGAAAGCATAAAAAAATAAAAATACAAGAAAGGACACTCGTGCATCGGCCTTCTTCAAGTCGTCGAAGAAGAAGAAAGACGTCGTCGCGTAACCTTCGAAGTTGACTAACCTCAAGGTATGCAGCAAACATAATTATACCCTTCTAATTACATCAGATTGATTTTACTGGCGGGCAATAGAACACCGTCTTTCGATGTATTCGTAACAACGTCAGATTCGTCGACTCCTTTTTCTCAATCTCTCGTCAATCTCCTTTTCTCTCTTTTCTCAACAATTTTCTCTTTCTCTCTCTCTCTCTCTCTCTCTCTCGTTCTCTCATTGGACATTCGTCCAACGAGCCGCCAGATCGATTTCGCGTACGTAAGACAAGACGAACGTAAGATCGGCAGTACCTTGCAGGCTTTCTCCGTATCGCATCTCGGATGAGAGAAATCCGGTCTCTCTCTCTCTCTCTCTCTCTTTCTCTCCCTCTCCCACCCCCTCTCTTTCTCTGAGAGAGCAGCACGGAGAGCAGCAGCGGCAGCAGCCGTCCGAGACGGTCCACAGGTAAGCGTGACGGCCTTGCAAGGTTCTTTCCAAGGTCGACTCTAATACCCTTCCTCGACTCCCCTCTTCCTTCTTGCAGCTCCTCCCCACAGTTCGCTTCTTGCCTTCCTCTTTTTTTCATTCCCGGCCCTCGACCGAGTCGTCTTCCCTTCTCTCTCTCTCTCTTTCCTTCTCTCTCCTTTCTTTCTTTCTTCCTTTCTCTTACAAGCATGTTTTTTCTTTCTCTCTCTCTTTCTGTTTTTTTATCTCCAACCCTCTCATCCTCCCTTCCAATTTTTCTCTTTTCTTTCCCATCGAAAGGCAGCCTCGACCTTTTTTTCTGCTTTCCCTTCTCTTCCTATATTCTTTTCTCTCGAACAAGAAAGTAAATACATACATGTATATATATATATATATATATATATATATATATATATATATGTATACGTGGATTCAACACATAACATATTCGTGCTGAACGTTCGTTCACCTGTTCAAGTTGAATAAAGTTACCACTTTTTACTTGAAATTCGTGGCTCATATCTTTCTTCCTGTAGGCGAACAAAATAATACACAATTAAGGAAAAAGGAAAGAAATAGAGAAAGAGAAAAAAAGAGAGGGTAGAAAAAAAGGAGGGAATTTGAATTTCGATTATTCGATTCGTTGATCGAACCAGGATACACGGAGAGCGAGCGGGTCTAGCGAACGGCAATCGACAGTGGGCAAGAAAAGAGGTCGACAATCTTTTGCAATCGTCGATTACAATACCTATAAGGCATTGCCCACGCGATCGTTGATCTATACCTAGGGGGAGAAATGCACGCGCTTGCACGTGCTCCGGCATGTGTAAAACCAGTTCACGTGTGAACGCGTTGTCTATACCCTTCTCTCTTTCTGTTTCTTTCTTTCTTTCTTCTTTCTTTCTTCCTTTCTTTCTGTTCTGTCTATTGTTGTTCTGTCTCTCTCTCTCTCTCTCTGTTTCTCTCTCTCTCTCTCTCTCTCTCTCTCTCTCTCTCTCTGTCTCTGTCTTCTTTATCCATAGACAATTCGCACGCACCTGTATCCTGCTCGCTCATCGCCGTGCTTTCTTCGCAGCTGCGCTTTTGCTCCGACTCACATCGAAGCGGATATATATTCGCTTGTTGTCGATGAAAATCGTGAATACGAAACGATCGATCAAGTCTCGAACTCCATGGATGATCGATCGGTCGTATTGATAAGACGATACGACGGATTCTTCCTCGTCATTCTATAATTGCGATCTTTGTATCATCTGTTCATCATTAAATGAAGAACAATAAGGACGTAAGATACTCAAGTACTTGGTGTACTAACTAACGTAATGGTACATTTAATTAATTCGAGTTAATGAAGATGTAAACGAAATAATTTTAATATTATTATCTTTATCGAGAGTGTGATATTATTATCTTTATCGACAATTTAATCCTATTGTTACTTTATCTATATATAGCCTGAGGTTATGCAAAGATCTTTATTACTTACAGCATGAATTATGCAAATATCATGATTACTAAATGTGTAATCCATGATTCGACGAATTATTACAATAATTATTAACTACGAATGTGCGTTTTAAGAAAATTCCAGAGTTTGTCATTTTAATGGAAGTGTACTGCGTGCCGGAGTTCGTGGAAAGGAAGAAAGAAAGAGATCATTCGACCAATTTAAAAAGACACGATATTTCAACTACGTCAGAAAGAAACGTTAACACTTATCTCGGTTTAATGTCGGTTGATTGATTTTTATTGAAAATAAGAAAAAGAAAAAAAAAAAGAAAAAAAGAAAGAGGATCAATCCGAAAGATATGCTCCCGATCGAAGGCCAGTTTCTCGTAATTAAAGAAGATAATCCGAACAGTCCACTTGCGTCAAAGGTTAACGATCAACATTTGCAAGCATCGTCAAGAGATGCCAAGCAGTCTGCAAATTGCGTATGCAAATTGACCTCAATGTTTTTTCGACGTGACTACTTGAATTTCTTTTTAATTTTTTTTTTTACAATGATTATCTCGAAACGTAAGCATAAATATTCTATACGATAACGATAAAAGGCGTAACTTCGACGAGCGTAAATTAATAATCAACAAACAAAATGATTTTTTTTTTATTCCATTTGGGATCACGAATATCCGAGGTAGTCGATTAATCTATATCGAGTCGTAATTAATGACTAAACCATTGTGATTAATGGTTGCAAAAGAATTTACGAGGCGTGTACCACTCGAAACCCATTTTTCTTTCTTTTCCTATCGGCTTTTTCTCGAACCTCTCACTTTTTACGTTCACTTTATATAACTGGCACTAGATGTTATGTTGAATACTATTTATCAGCTGACTGTGAAAGGTAATCTACGACAACCAGGTAGGACATCTGAAACGTTCTTTTAATTGTCATCGTTAAAGCATGAAATTTTTCTCATTTTACTCTGTATTTGAACAAAAGAAAGTAGCCATATATTCAAAAAGAATTGATATTTATTCAAGTCAGTAAAAAAAAATTATTACGAAGAAGCTTCGAGATATTTTATTTTATTAACGAACAGTATTTTTAGCATCATATATACATATACACTTTTGGTATCGATCTTAACAGAGAGTTCCTTGATAAATTAAAAGAATCGACTGATAGAAATCACGATAGTCGACTATCTAATTACTTAAGTACATTTCCTCGATCTTTTTAAATGTTCTTAACAATAGAAAAGTATCGTATGGGAAGTTCCCACTGTAAAAAAAAAAAGGAAGTATACTTATGTAGATATATAAAATATATGTATACTTATATAGATATACGATGTATGCGCCGTTTCGATTGAGTGTGAAATTAATTAATTAATTAATCCAAATTAAATTATTGTCTATATCCTTTAGTTAATCAAATAACTTTTAATTAATCAAAATTAATTAATTAATTAATTAATTAATTAATTAATTAGGAGTATAGTATTTGGAGACTCTCACTAAGACTATATCCTTAGCGACAACAAAAGCCGCTTTCGTCACGACAACAACAACGACGACGACTGTGAATTGAATATTTATCATCCATGTCTCCGTGTGACATCGTCGTCAGGGGAAAGGCGGGTCATGGGTCAACGTTACGGAATCTGCGGGCCGGTAGCGAAAGTGATATCGCCATGGCTCCACGAATGTTGCAAATCGTGTCACCTTTAACCGCTCGACTCCCTCAAAAAAATGAGAATACGTGATGCCGTCGCGTGACAGTGAATACCAGTCATTAAAAAAAGAAAAAAAGAAAAAAAAGTAAAAAAGAAACAAATTGTTCGTTTCACGATGGGATCGAGTTTCTGAAATGAACTCGACTTTCCACAGGTTTGCATCGAAATATGCCATATGCTTCTCCACGTTTTTAAAATTCCCTCATGGCTGTCATGGTTTTGATTAAAATACAGTAATAACGTCAGATAATCGTTCGATCGAGTAGAAGTCTTAGTAAATATATTATTATGTGTATTGCTATTTTTACATGTAAGTACATACATACGTTCACAAAGATTCATCTTTAGTAATGAAACGAAATGTACTTCTAATTGTATCTTATATTTTTCTTAATTAATTCTTTTTACATTACTTCTCGTTGTCGTCGTCGTCGTCGTCGTCGTCATCGTTGTCGCATTTTGATCGGATCTTCGTAGCAAAAAAAACAATTTGTACCTATACTAAGGGACTGTTAGAGTGCACGACAGAACGAGACGAGACAGTTCGCAAGTCAAACAACCAAAGACCCGAGACATATCGTAGGTCAGATAGAAAGCACTTTCGCCCACGATATCCGTCGGTCCGCGCTCCCTAATGTGCATATATATATATATATATATATATATATATATATATATATATATATATATATATGTATATATTTATGTATAATATTATACATATGTACATACATATATATATATATATACATATATATACATATATACACGTTTATTTACACGCAAGCAAGCATTCAACGAGTGTACACGGAACGTGTGCACTTTGCACGCCTACAAGCGGAAGGAATTTCAAACTACCGTTCGACCTACGTGCTCCGTCGTCTCTTTCAAATCTTAACTCGTAAATCACGACATGCGGATCTGTATATTAAATTCGATTTTCCAATAGACTCGTGGGAATCCAACAAGTCTTATGTATGCATTCGATTAAATTAAAGTAAAGAGTTATCTTAACGAACGTTATTGATAAGAAAAATTGTTTATAGAAAAATACGAAATAAAATGAAAGTAAATTAGGATATTGCTTATCCGAAATAACATGATGAAAAACATTTGTTGTTAAACAAATTTTCTGATAAGCAATTAGGATAGAGAAAAAAAAAATATATATATATACATATATGTATAAATACATATATATATATACATATACATATATATATATAACATATACATATATATATATATACATATACATATATATATACATAAATATATATATATATATATATATATATATATATATATATATATTCGTAATAAATTGATTTTAATTGATCTTAAGTAATATGATATATTCAACAAAACTATATCTTTTTTATTGATAATACAGGTATCAATTTTGCAAATAATTCAGATTTGTTAATATACGATCTTTCATGTAATTAACGTTTTACCGTACTTCTAATGTAGTAACGATAGACACGTTTAAAGTAAAGTACTAATTAAAACGGCCCACTATCTTCCAAGAATTAAGAATTTCAAGGTGTTAACGTATTATCTTCTCACGAGGTACATAAGTCCGAGCAGGATCCTCGTGATAATTATTATCGACACTAAACATGGACTCCGTGAGGTCAGCCAGTAAATCACCGAGACGATAGGGTGCACGCGTAAGAGAGAAAGAGAGAAAGACAAAGAGAGAGAGAGAGAGAGAGAGAGAGAGAGAGAGAACACTTCCTTGAGAAAGATCCACTTTGGAGTTTCTACCACGAGTAATCATGATCGATCTCTTGGAAAGGCTTTCACACGGCTTGGTCGAGAAGCGAGAAATAAAGAGAGAGATGGAGAGAAAGAAAAAGAGAGAGAGAGAGAAAAAGAGAGAGAAAGAAAGAGAGAGAGAGAGAGAGAGAGAGAGAAAGAAAGAAAGAGAGAGAGAGAAAGAGTGAATTCACGGTGAGCTCGTTGGAAGCCGCCTCCGCCTTACGAGATATCTATTATTCATCTAACTCGAAATTGTCCGCTAATTACGCGCCACTTCGACGTCTTACACACACATTAATGGAAAGGAGATAGTAACACAACGATACCATATATGCATACATTAACTTACGTTACGAGATCGACGCTGGTTTGCGTCTTTCTAAGTCGATTGCACAAAATTATGTAAAGGAATATATGTTAGAAACAAATTTATCTCGGATCGATCGAAAGAAAAAAAAAAGAAAAAATAAAAATAAAAAAGAAAGGAAAACAAAAAATAAATAAAAAAAAAAAACGAACAAAGAATCGTAGAGAGAAGTAAAGCAAACGCGATATCGATCGTTTTCGAATGAACCAGAGGAGATCGTTCGTTACACTTGAATCACAGCTTCTCGTTAGACGTTATTTATCATGTAAGCGTGTAAAGCGTGTCTTGCGAACTAGCAAAGATAGCTACGTTAGTGTTACGAAACTATTAGTCGTACGAAGCTCCGACTTCTTGTCCCAGTGCTAAGTGCCTTAATTTGCTCTAATTGCCCGCGCTTCTGAAAGTTCTCCGCATTCCAAGCCGGGTCATTCTCAACTCGCGCTGTTCAATATTCCGCTATTCGTGAAGATAAGATCGAGATAGAGTCTCACGAGAAACTTGTCGTCGTCTTCGTCGTCGTCATTGATGCGACGCAAAAGCGGATCGCCTACGCATCGCCTCTGGAAGCATGCGATTCCTCCTTTTATTATTCTGTTGTTTCTTTTTCTTCTCTCTCTCTCTCTCTCTCTCTTTCTCTCTCTCTCTCTCTCTATCTCTCTTTCTCCTCCACCTTTTTTTTCTTTCTTTTTTTTTCGCCTGAAAAAAAATCGAACGAACGGCTCGTAGTGAAAAATTTCTAGGCAATTAGATCTGCTTACTTACATATAGAGCGTCATTCACTGAAAGATTCGGTCGATAATTTCTCCAAAAGAATTCTAAAGTTGAATCTAGGAAGTTAAACGACGAGCTTGTCGACCGTCCTTGAGACGCGAGAACGACATTTGTTCCCCATATGAAAGAGTAAAAGTTCCAAGTTCCACAGCTCATTTGTCATAGCTATTGAAAAAGAATGGATCAGTTCGCTTAAAATGTATATCCCTTCTTATTTATCAACAAACACATCTTTTTTTTTTGTCGTTTTAACTCTCGTTATGACTGAAAAAAGAAGCGGCCATTCGATTTTTAAAAACGTTAAATAATTCGTGAAAGTTCTTCTTCTCGTTCTTCGTTGAATACGTGCTTTCGAAAGATTGATGAAAATATCTTCAAAGACGCCAACAAAGTTTTTTGATGCTGGATCGAGATTCTTTTTTTTTTCCTTTTTTTTGTTAGGGAAAGTCGAACACATGTGTATGAATATTTCGCAATTGAAATTCGCAAGGATTCTGTAATATTTCGTGCTAATGGAATATAATAATACGTATTCATCTGGATAGATAAATATTTAACAGATATATTCACAAGCTATATTCATAAGATATATTCATCTGTCTAAGCAAATATTTAACAAAGTTGATCGCCGAGGTAATCTTGCATAAATTGATATATTCGCGTAATATCTTTCATAACATTTTTTCTTTCTTTTCTTTAATAATTTTTAGATTGTTTAAAATCTACAGCAGTATTCATTGTCATATTATCTTTTTTATTTATTTTTTTACATTAAACTTATATTACTGTTCTTAAGAAATGTGTTAGAAAAAAAATTGCAAAAACATTTTAATACCAGATCTGTTTACGTCATCTTTTATTAAAACCCGTCATAACTAATGGGTACATTAAAATGCGTAGAATACATTTACTTTTCATTATAACATTACTTCATATGATTACGTCGGTCAAAGTCAAGATAAATTGCAAAAAAAAAAAAATATAATATTATAAAAATATAACATTTCTTATTCCTATAATTTTAATCATGAAACCTAAAAATCCGTCGAATTGAATTAATATTGAATCGAAATAAAAATATATTATTAAATAACGTTTGCAAAATTTGATTATCAATCTTCGGTAAACCCTTAGGATATTCAACGTATTAAATATATATATACATACACATATACAAAGAAAACATGCTCACCATCGTTGAATCGTTCGAGTAGGACGAAGAATAAGAAGGCAAGTAGTTGAGTTATGTCTTAATTCGATCGAGATGCGTGAACGACTCGCTAAGGCATCGTTCTTACTGCGTTCTCGAACGGAAAGAGTTCTCGAACGGAAAGAACTAGTAAATGGTCAGCATCGGCATCGCATGGCTTTCACCCATCCATCTTCGTTCGAACCACGCAAGTTTTTGCTTGGAACGAAGCGACATAAGCCACGTTCCTCGATGCATCGAAAGGTATAGATCCGATTGGAACCTTAGATCGTCTTTTAGCATGCTCCTGAGAGAAAATACAATAGTATATTTACGTATTATTAATGCGCTAATCCATTATCCATAATAAAATAAAATGTTAATTGTCTCTATTTGGCCGATTCTATGAACGAGCGAAAGGAAATTTGTTCGGCGAGTTTTCGTTAAAAATAAAGACCGTATCCTCGTTTTCTCCTTACAACGTGACATTTACAATTTCTACGCGATGTTTTCTGACGACCATCTGCCTACCCTATAAAACGTTGCTAGAGCTGCTCTTCAAAGACAGTAGAGAGTCAGATACGTCCATGTACGTACGTACATATATGCTACGTATTACAAGAGTAGTAGCGGCAATTCGTACGAAAGAAGACAACGATTAATCCTATGCGACATAAGTGCCAGGACTAACGTGTCCCTCTGGGAATCCTCGTGCGAATCCCACGACTTCGAGAGAACTTATACCTAAGATGTTTCTTCCTACATTCTTATTATCAGGAACAAAGCGGTACTTGTTTTTTTTTTACAAACATTTCTTCAATTAAATAAATTTTATTCCCATTTCTAATGATATATAGATACGATTAAATTATTGATGAAATTACTCACGGTTATTTTTTCAAAGTTTCCAATTTTAATAATTTATTTTCCAAATCTATATGTCATATATATTTCTCGTTTTTTTTCTTTTCTTTCTTTTCTTTTCTCTTTTTCTTTTCTTTTTAATCAATAATAAATCATCATACGCTCTTCTGAAATGAAAAGAGTAAAATATTTCAGATCTATACTGATTTGACTAACTCTTTCCTCGAAGAGAAGGATGGAATAGATCGATCCATTGGGTAGCACAGAATGCTTTCGTTAAAACGGTGCGATCCGCGACGAAGCTATTCGCCGACGGCAAGCTCGTGCTTTCTCGATGGGCAGTGAACAGGAAGATTCCACGGAGATTGCTCGATACGCTATTACAGCAACGCGAAGCGCGCACGATCTATCTTTCTCTCTTTCTCTCTCTTTCTCCTTCTCTCTCTCTCTCTCTTTCTTTCTCTCGTTCTCGTTCGCGTGTGCACACGTATCTGGTTCTGCAAGGATTTTCTGGAACCGGGGTTACCAGTTCGAAGCTCTCTCTCTCTCTCTCTCTCTCTCTCTCTCTCTCTCTTTCTCTTTCTTTTTCTTTCTCTCTTTCTCTTTTTCTTTTTCTCTTTCTCCTTCTTACTGGTGAGTTAATTGGCGAACGTAGTTACCTCATCGTTGAAAAAGAGAGAAAGAGAGAGAAAGAGAGAGAAAGAGAGAGAGAAGAGAGAGAGAGAAACGCGCTTGGTTTCTCCGCGAGAAGAACGTCTTGACATTGTGTCGAGACTCCTCCTTTCGCAATGGGAAACGCTTTGACGCGGAAGAACGACTTAACGATCCTCAGCAATTTCCATACGTCGAGAGAGATCCAACTCGCGATCCAACTCGCCGAAGTATCCTTAAACGAGAGAGAATTCTCTTAGATATTAATACGAATGGAAATAATTTCGTCGAATACTCGCGATTATCGATCATTTGATTTCTACCTATCAAATGATTTCCTTAAGTCGTTTCTACTTTAAAATATTTATTTTTATTGTATAGCATTTGTGTATCATTATAAATTATATTTATATCGGAAATAAAGAAGGTGACACTCAACCCTGACGCAACTCGAAGATTACAACAATCGATGGAAATCTTAGAAATTGGTAGGTAATAGTTACGTACCGAGTAAATAACTATACATACTTATTTACGTCGTACGTCGTACATTGTACATCGTCAACGCGGTATATATATATATACCGAATTAACGGATATATAAATTTAGTTAGATACTTACCTACAATATATATTTATTAGAGATACTGCAGATAGTATTATCTACTAAAGCGGAATGAAAAGTTTCGTTTCCTTTATCTTTACCATTTTCCATTTCTTATTGCAATATTATCTTTCAATTAATTAAACGAACTGTCGGATCTAAGAGGTATTTGATAAATAGATTTTAACGCGCATTCACCATCTTTCCTATCATCACGGTAATCATTTTGCGATTAATGGTGCGAACATCGAAAGAATAATTAGTTAACGGCCTTATCATTAAAACTAATTGAATGTACGTGATCCTTGGTATTTAGAGTACCTGCTTATTATGAGCTCGATGATTAACGTAAGATAGAACAAGATATAGATTGTGAGTTATTTAGCGAAAATCCATTACGTAGACAAAAAAAATTAAAAAGTGTTATCAATATGAAGAAACGGATTGTTTACATCGACTACGAGACTGCGGGACTTCGATCGGATGTGATTAAAAATATTACTTTATCTCGAACTTCTCTTTGCCCCAATTTGTTCAATTTCTTGCGTATACATTCGCGCGGTTACATTTTTTCTTTTTTTTTTCTTCTTCCTCTCGCTGTCATCACGTTTCTCCAAGTATTTTTCTTCTTTCCTTCTCTCTTTCTTTTTTTCTCTCTCTCTCTGTTTCTCTCTCTCTCTCTCTCTTTCTTTCTTTCTTTCTTTTTTTCCCTTTCGGTATTTTCCGTTTCAAGTTCCGCAATAAAAAAAAGTTTACCGTTTCATTGTTAATTATGTTTTCATCTCTCATGTGTATCCACAAAATATAACTTTATTTCCAAAGTTCTCAAAAAATAGTATTGCTGTTTACAAAATATTGTATAACGTCGATAGATAAGTATTTTCATTATGACATCATTAGTTATCCCAAGATAAATATAACAAAGAAAATAAAAATGGGACATTTAATCTTTACAAGGCCTGAAAATAAGCGGCTGGCAATCGGGTCATATGCCGGATTAATGTCAGTCGATTTACATACAATCCAAGTGGCAGATGTTAACAGGTCACTTTATCAGGAATCATTTCGATCCATGAAACATATACGAGCAGCTGTTCGATTTGCGACGAAGAACAACGCGTACGACGATGTTTTTTCATCTCTTTCTCTCTCTCTCTCTCTCTTCCCCTCGTTCGCGCATGCTCGCATGCTCGCATACACACACACACACACACACAACAAACACAAACAAACACTTTATTTTCCTTCTCTTCTACTAGCTTTGTTTGGCAGCTCGCTACGGAAAAAAACGGCTAGTCGTTCCGCGTGTTTTCCTATTAGGTCGTTACAATGCCGACCGCCTATGCGACACAACTATACCTTCTGCAAACTCCTTTCGTGTAACGAATCTAACGACTAACATAAAACAAAGAACGTAAAAACGTACGAACGTGGTTACAACGTGGATAAACATTTGTCAGTACGTCTGATGATTAACATTTCTTTAGAAATTTCGAAATCGTAAAATTTTAAATCCCATTGAATATGATTCAATTGAGAATTCGTCCTACGATTTGCGATTGCCAATACCTATCGAGAAAACGTTGAAATATCGGTAAGGAACGAAGTAGTCCAGCAAGGATCGCAGATCGGAAAGTCGCATACGAGTTTAACGGCCCTGGTTCGATCGTTGAATGATGTACGATCGGAACGCACGTGTGCCCGAGGGTTTTACCTCATACTTCTCTTAACTCTTTCAACGTTCCAACGTAGCTATGTACTTTATATGTATTTACAATGTGTGTGTGTGTGAGTGTGTGCAGAAACGACCGCAATATAACTGCTTATCGGTAATGTATTGAGTTTGACGCGCGTTTATTCATGAATTGACTGTGTTCTTGCTAAGATGTGAACCAAACGAGATCTTCGTTAGAAATATACGCGATCAAATTTATTTCATTTATTTGAAATATTTTCGTAATCACAAGAAATCTTTGTGTTTTCGTTTTATTTTTAGTGGTATATTTATCTCTTCTGTTTGTTTTTGTTTTTTTTTCCTATCCGAAGCTACGAGAATTTTAATTATATTTTTTGTGTACTCGACGAAAAAAAAATAAACAAGAAGAGGGAGAGAGAAAGAGAGACAAAAAATATTATCTGAAGAGGATCGTTCGTATCTTAGAATACAGAATAAGTATTGCTCTCCTTGTCTTTTTATTTGATTACGACGACGGCGGCGACGACGACGACGACGACGATGAGGGTACCGAAGGAAAATTGAAATTGATCCTTCATTACTTGCGGTTTACGCGTAGCCAAGAGTACCGGATTAGGTATACCATCGACCGTTATTACGGCAGACAGTATAATGCGTCCCACTAGGCTATCGATAAATCCGGATAAATGTAGGATCATTTTTGCATACGAACAAAGATATTGTTTATCGATCGAATAAGGCCTTTTTTAGCCCTTTAGGTATCTTGATAAAAAAAGAAATATATATATATATATATATATATATATATATATATATATATATATTTATAAGATAAAGAAAATAGTTTCATATAAGGAAAATAAGTGTAACAATGTAATTTAAGAAATCAATAATGTTACGATGTTGCTTTTCAAAATATTATATAGAAATATGAATTTATAGATGGTTCGATGTAGGTATATAATGTATATAAATTTTAAGATCAAATTGAATATGAATAGATATTGATATAAACATGTATTGAATATGTGACTGAACGATTTTGAACCTGAAGAATTTAATAACAATAATTCACGTTTTAATAAAGTCGCATAGTATCTCATAGTTATCGTGTTATGTTAAACGCATATATAGCTGTTGCGTTTACAATTTTAAAGATAGTTTATTAAGTATTATTATTTTTTGAATATTAACTTAAAGTACATATCGTACATTGACCTATCTTCGGTATTCCTTTAGATATACACACGTGTAAAAAAAAAATCTATGAAAGTATCTAAAAGTCATGTGAGAATTTGCATTTTCGCGGACAAGAATAAATAAGTACAAATAATGGTGTTGAAGAAAAGCGCGGAAAAGAAAGGAAAGTATTTTCTTGTACGTCGATAATTACGTACGAGCTACATATAATTCAATATTACTATCGCGCACCAAAGAAAGCATTATCGACCATTCTCTCGCGAACGGTGAACGAACGAAAGTGCACGTAAGTATATCTATCATCAAGGTGTAATTTACATCAACGCCGTGAAGAATTTAAGATTCGTGCTTTTAGTAGACACCGAACATAATCAATTCTTTTCGGTCCATTGTACTAAGAACAGAAGCGACAGTGCATATACATACATACATACATGCATATATATATACATACGTACATATGTACGTATATACATACATACATACATACATACATACATACATACATACATACATACATACATATATATATATATATATATATATATATATTGCGAAATATCGAGCGAGTCTTATTCTAGACGAGTTAATACGCCTATTTATTTTCATTAATTTCTAGCGAGCAAGAGCGAGCGATTCAATCGCCCCGGTTAACGATACGAACCTAGAAGATAAATCGATTGGTCGCTAATTCGTGCAAGGGCCTCGATTACGCGTTACACGCTTTACATGGCCTGTACCGTTGAATTTATGCTGAGATACGCGGGGAGAACGCCATTTACGTCAAATTAGCTCCATTAGAACGTTCCTTCGACGTAGAGAGGTAATATAATTACGAGAAAAAAGTTTTACTCTCTCTTTCTCTCTCTCTCTCTCTCTCTCTCTCTTTCTCTTTCTCTTATTCTCTTACTCTCTATCCGTCTTACTTTTCACGCACGATTATTATGGCGACTTTTCGAGCATCTCTTACATTAGCTATCGTAATTTATCTTTCTCGATCGTGAAATTTGTGCGAGAAAAGCTTTATGTATCTATGTATCTATGTATTTATGTATCTATGTATCTATCTACGTATATACATAAAAACTTACGAAATTGACTCTTTAAAGAAGCTGACTTTTCTCTTTTAAAGTATTATAGAGAGTGTTATGATCTAAAGTTAATTATTTAAATATTTTTCTCGATTGTAACGATACGAAAAATATTTTGTATGCAATTTGAATGGTATCAAATACGCTGCAAAGAATATTTTTGTTTCAAGATCATTTTTTTCGAGATTTTCAAAGTCACTGATATATTCTTTTTTTTTCTTTTTTGAATATCTATAGATGGATATTTACAAATTTTAATTTTAAGATGGTCATTTCAAGGGCATGCAATTACAAGATTGTATGTGTCCGATTTTAATGTCAGCTACGATATGATAGAAGATAAAAATATACCTATCTCAGCTTACGCTTATACGCAACGAAACCTCGGTTGAGAACTATCGAAAAAAATGAGCATGGTAAAAAAAGAAAGAAAAGAAAAGAAATGAAAAAAGAAGAATATTCATCGTTCGATACCATTCAATGTTAAATGAATATAAAATAATATTTTTAATATAATTTCTATAATACTAATCTCATAATTGAAGTTGATATTTAAATGTTATCTTTAAGGTGAAACACCCTGTATATCTTATTCGTGGTAGAGATCGTTCTCGTTCGTAGAATGAAGGCTCGAAAAGCGTCAACTTTCGAGGAAATATTCGATGGAAGGTATCGGAGTTTAGGTAGCCCGTCACGTAAAAGGTATGTATTACTCGGGACGTTCCTCGGCGCTTAATGAAACGCGTACTTCTGGGAACCACGTCTCAAACACGTACGACGGCTTACTAATGTTTCGTGCATGACAATCGCGGACGAACGTGTGAATGTCGCACGGACAACGACCCGGAATTCTTTACCTGGTCGTCATAAAGTTTCTTCGAAAAAAGAAAGAAAAGAAAAGAAAAAAATAAGAAGAAGAAAAGAAAAGAAAAAACGGAATCTTCCCACAACAGAAAATATAACTCCCTCTACCATTAAGCTATTGTGGGTTTTAAGCTCTCCAAAACGAGCATCTGTGTTGAATTCTGAATGAACTATAACGAGAGAGAGAGAGAGAGAGAGAGAGAGAGAGAGAGAGAGAAAGAGAGAGAGAGAGAGAGAGAGAGAGAGAGAAAGAGAGAGAGAGAGATAAATAGAAGTTGGTTTCCTTTGTTAAAGGACTCTCCTGACGTATCAATGCAAAATGGCCGATGTTCGTCGCATCCAAAAGGAAGCGATTTTAACACGGAAATTGCCGGCAGGCTCGTTCTAGAAAATTTTTTGAAAGGTGGAATGTGGCTCCATTTTATCCAAGAAGCTTGTTCGAATTCACCCTATGGGCTTTTCGTAGGATGCTCGACGTGAAACTCGTCATCGTCGTTGTCATCCGCTTGAAAGTTGAGCGTCATGAAAGGTAGAGTAAAGCAAGAGAGAAAGAGAGAGAGAGAGAGAGAGAGAGAGAGAGATCATATGAGTGAGTGTGATGAGCGAGAAAACACGACGTCAGTATTCGCGCGTTTCTCACGAGCTTCGTCCTCTCTAGACAGGGTTGCTAGAAATCTTTAGTTGAGTGGCCGGTATTAATCTTCCTCCAACATCCTTCTACTCAAGCTATATGTATCTAATACATTTTTTTTCTTTCTCCTCTATCCATCGAGATATCGGGACTTTCAGCCTACGGGAGAAAGCAGAGTGTACGACTGCTGCTTGTCGTCTTCGTCGTTGTTGTCCTCGTCGGCGCTGTTGTTATTGTTGTATGTATCTCCTTGGCCCGAAGAGAAGTGAAAACCACTCGGCCGCCCGTTATTTTTGTCAGTGCCACGAGATGACTCGAAGAAGTGGGAGGAAGATAATGGTCGATCGAAGAATACAACAGCCAAGTTTGATCGTCTCCTCTCTCTTTCCTTCTTTCTTTCTTTTTTTTTTATCTTTCTCTTTCAGTGCTTTCCCCTTCGACCTTTCACATGGAAAATTTTCTGAACTTCTCGAGAGTACAATGATAAATCGAGCGTTTCTAACTACTCGCTCGAACCAATAATTTATATTATAATATTTTTTCTTTTTTATTTATTTATTTTTTCCTTATTTATTTGAGATGCATATACACATATACGAGTGAGTAGGTATATTATATTATACCTATATTTACTAGGGGGAAGGTCGTTCATAGAAGCGGAATCGAAAGGACTTAGCGATGAAACGAGAAATATAGAAAGAGATATAGAAAGAGAGAGAGAGAGAGAGAGAAATTCCTTCGAAAGCGATTTGAAAAGCGCCTCGTTAGCGTAATAACTTAACGGATCGGGGTATGCCGAGAGATCGTAGAAGATATCTCTACGAAGGGGGATAACAAAGTATCCGGTACGTCCTTGCGAGATCGGATCGCTTGCACGAAAAGAGATATGGGAGAGAAACGTCATTGGTCGAGGAAAGAGAAAGAAAGAGAGAGCGAGAGCGAGAACGAGAGAGAGTAAGAGCAAAAGCGAGAGAGAGAGAGAGAGAGAGAGAGAGAGAGAGAGAGAGAGATAGAAAAAGAAAAGGATAGGAGTCTCTCGAGAGTCACCTTGGTCCTCTCTCACTCTCCTCGTAACCCGTGAATACATAGGGTACACCCGCGCATGTTGGAAAATATCTCGAGGGTCATGGTTACCTCTCTCTTTTTTTTTCTTTTCTTCCTTCTCTCACCCTGGATATCCTTGATACGGAATTGTATTCGGAGTCGTTGTACCACACCGAGATTATTTTTAACAGGCTACGGGGACATGTAAAGTAAGCTCTCCGCAGATACTTAGAAGGCGATGGAATCTTCATTACCCGTAGCGACGCGTTCAAGTCCTTGCTTACGATAGGGATGCCCGTACGAATAAAGAGGAGAAGAAAGAAGAAGAGGAGAAGAAGAAGGAGGAGGAAGAGGAGTACTGCGAAGAGGCGAGCACGCGCGACTGACCGATCCTTCGTCCTTTTTCCTTGTCGTCGAAACTCGGAGAGGGCCTTTATCGCGACGAGACTTACGAACTCCGAGCGAAAGACCTTCGGCATCGGCCATCTTGCTCTTTCTTTCTCTCTCTCTCTCTCTCTTTATTTTTTTTCTTTCTTTTCTTTTTCTTAACGTTGTTGCCCCTCGTACGAGTTTTACAAGCTCGATCGAAATGGTTTCTTCTTGTTGCCGGCGCGATACGCCCAGGCTTTTTACTCTACCGGAGATCAAAGCGTTCTGACAACTTATTTTTTAAAAGAAAATAAATATCGACTCATTTCTCTCATTCTCTCTCTCTCTCTCTCTCTTTCTCTCTATCTCTTTCTCTCTATGTCTGCTTCTTTTTACTCTTTGAATTTTCGCGATAACGGAGGATTTTCTGTCGAAGAGAATCCCGCTTTTGGGTGGCCCCGATCGATGACAAAGAATCCAGAGGCTCGTCGATCGTACGAAGGCTCACAATCGTGAGCATGTTTTATTTATCGAAATAACTCCGGAGAGCGTGGAGTCGTTCAACGAGTTCCTTGCTGACCACAAAGACGACGAAGACAACGACGGCGGCAACAACGACGACGACGACGACGACGACGACGACGACGACGACGAAAAGGATGTGGATCGAGGTTAGTTTCTCGGCTTAACGAGCCTTCGAGAATCTTTGAAGCTAAAGAGTAACTCTCCGTCTTAGAATCTCATCGTCCGTTTTAAACTCCGTTATCTAACAGTTTCGGCGCAATCTCTAACGGTCCCCTTTCTCCGGACAATGAAATGCCTCTGAAATATGTAATATTATAGCAACGGTGGACCTTTTGTAAAAAACCAGTCTCGCGCGAGCATCGTCAAATGGAATTACGTCGCGTTACGAGTAACAAGAGCGAGAGCTCTCAATTCGCGGTAGTCTGTCTAGCGGTGCTTACTAACATTTACGAGTAACCTCGTCTGAATATCTAATTGTAGAACAGGACAAAAGAAAAAAAAATGGAGAAAAAAAAGGAAAAGAAAAGAAAAAGGAAAAAAGTAATAAATACGATAATGTACGTAGTAAGGCCGACATGACATGACGACGATGTTTCAACCTTTTCAAAGTGACTTTTGGTTATTCGTCAATCTTTTCCAGATCTTTCAAAGACGTTTAAATAAAAGTCAGACTTTTTATTTTTCATCTGAAAGAAGGGACTTCTTTTACGAGTTCTTCTATTAACGATCGCATTAGATAAATAGCTTTTGTTCATTCTATGGAGTTTTCGTAATGTTTTCGAAACGCGCGCATGCCTATGTATTTAGATACTAAAATACATGTTTAAAGAATAACACGTGCGACTTTTTAATATACGACAAGGTCGCACCTAATTCGTTATCCGATGTCTCATCATAATCTTTCGACTCTTTTCTTCTTTCGTTTCGTTCCGACTACATTCAGTTGAAACCGTGGGGAGAGAGCACATTGTAGTTCAAGGGGGCAGCCGTCTGACAACTCAATCCCACATTGGGAGAGGCATTTCTATTTTTAACCATGGGCGGACAGGACTCGGATTCTATCCGAGGCTCATAAACCGGATTCGTATCTTGGAATCTGAGGGGGTAGTAACGATGCAGATGGCGTACCGTACGTACGCACCTACGTATTTACTTACTTACTTATTTACTTTGTTCGACTCATAGAACGCACGCGTCCGGGTTAATATCTCATGTTGAGAGTCGTCGGTGCTGAAACTGAAATCGATTCTTCGCAGCTTTCTCACGTCTCGGTTAACCTCGCGTTCACTTACTTACATACATATACCCATTACTCCTTTTTCTCCATCTCCCTCTCCCTCTTCCTCTTCTTCTCTTGTAAACAATTCCGAAAAGAGAGGAATTACTCGACCGAACATCGACAGGATAATAAAATTCCAACGTAGGTAGTTATATCTTATATGAACGTGAAAATGTTGTGGCGGGTAGGTAGGTAGGTAAGTAAGTAAGTAAGTATGTGTGGTTTGTATCATGTAAGGCCACCTTGAAAAATCAGGCTCTCGAGTTCGTCGTTTAATACGCGAACGACCACGGACTTTCGTGTCGTAAAGTTTTTCCTAGCGTTGCGGTATAATGTAAAAAGGCCGCGTGTAATTGTCGTCTGTAACTCCGATACCTTGGACTCTAAAACGGAGCAAGGTCCAGGAGGACACGAAAGAAGATTCCACTTTCAGTTTGTTCGAAAGAAACGACGAACATTCATTTGGAACCTTCGACGATCGAAGAGATTCGTGGAAAGTTTTCGGCGAGTCATTTTGTTCTTTTAAAAGAAAAAACAAATGAAAACACACTGGATTCTTGATCGTTATACCGATCACGAACTAACACTTTCGTTCGCATTTTGGATCGTAAAGGACGAGGTGTTCAACGAGGAAAATACATGAGGCATCGTTTTTAACGCATTTCTCATTTTTTTTCTTCTTATCCAGCATTAAGCAAGACTCTTTTAAAATAAAAGATAGCGAAAGGGCGAGCCGGACACGTCTGTCCGGTCGCATTAAGCGAAATGAAAAATGACGAGCTCGATGCTCTCTGGTCGTAGGGCAGCGGAACGAGAGACAAAGACGTGCGTGTACGTTTGCTCACCCGCGTTTCTATGCTTTGTAGATATGTGTGCGTGCGTGCGTGCGCGCGCGCAGAAGTTTGTAAGAGAGCGACATAGAGAAAGAGAAACTGGTAAGTATGCAGGAAAGCGATGCTCTCATCGATCTCTATTCCCAACGCAGTCCGTTTCACTGAACGCGAGACTCGCGCGAGCGTATTTACATTATCATAAACTGGACCTTTCGCATGCGCACGCGCGGCTCGTTGTCTCTAAGCTGGAGAAAGGAGAAGAGAGCTAAAGGAAGATAAAGGTCGGAGTCGCGGACGAGCGAGAACGAACCGACCGAAAGGTACATTGGCGTCGTCTCATCTTCGATTCGAATTCGTTCCCTTAAAACAACAATTAATTTGATCGATTAATTTTTGTGATGAGTACATAAATGTTAATTGTTCGATAAATATTTTGTTTAAAACGTTCGATCGTATTAAATTTAATGTTATCGTCATACTGGTATCGTAAAATTTTAGGGTTAAATTTGAATGTATATATTACCTCTTATAGAGGTTTACATGTGGCCGCCAATGCATAAGAACGACGGAACTAGCGCGCATAACGACAAGCGTGCCGCATAATGCACGGAAATTTATGGCGTCGTCTCGGCGCAAATTACCGCCCTTGAACCGTCGCCGTGCAGCACATTATTTCACACCGAAACGGGGGATTATTTGATTTCTCCAGATGCAAAGATGCTCCGACTCAACGGCTTTTCCCCACGCCATGATCTTCGTGCTACTTACTATCAGCCTATGGGTTTTTCTTTCTCTTCTTTTCATACTTGCAAGAAGAATACCTTATGTATTATCAAGAATTATGATATCTATGTAAAGAATCCAACACTAGTGTTTAACGAAAATAACGATAAAATTAGATAATTTTAATGAAAATTCATGGATTTGAACAAAGAAAAGCCCCCAAAAAAAAAATAAAAAAGAAGAAGATTCAAATCTTTTATATTTAAAATATTTAATTTTAAATAAATAAATAAAGAAAGAAAGAAAGAAAAAAAACATTTAATGTGACACAAGTCTTACGTATTTCACCATTTTTTCGTTGGTAATATAATATTTCTATAAAAGGATAGAAAAATCAAACGACAAAAACATTATCTGTTCGACATTGTACGTGATATATCTCCAGGTATGAATTTCTTTTAAACTTCTATATACATTGTCTGATAAATCGATTGATAAAATTAAAATTGCATTAGATCGATAAATAGTTAATACTTCTCGAAAAAGTCCTAAAGAAAGAGTTTGCATCGAAGCTTGGAACTCGTCCAACAAGCTCGACTCGCGGGTTTGTCTCAGTCGTCTCGACTGCCTCTTACTTAGAAGCAGGACGGAAGCCGAGCACGGTAACGAACGCGATCCCGTCTCGCGGTATCCGTTCTTCCGCGAGCGAAGGGCTATGAAGTAAGGAAGGAAGGAAAGCAAGCAACGACAGCGAAAAAGAGAGCTGGAAGAGTCCCTCGCTTGTTCGTCTTCTCTTTCTCCTCCTCTTCCTCCTCCACCACCTCCACCTCCTTCTTCTCCAACTCCTCCTGCTCCTCATTTTCTTCTTCTTGTTTAAGAGAAAGAGATAGAGAGTTCGTTGTCCTGGCACCATCGAGAAACGACGGCAAACAGCAAGCCGATAGATTAGCATAATACATTACGAGTCGCGATAGAAAGAGAGAACAGAGAAAGAGAGAAAGAGAGAGAGAGAAAAAAGAGAGAAAGAGAGAAATATAGAGAGGAACCGGGCGTCTCATTTGAGAACCGCTTTTGGCGCCAGACGCAACCTGGAATGCGGTTCCCAACTCCTCCGGGAAAGGAGGACTTTTCTTCGGCACGTGGCTATCTCCCACGCGAGGCCACGTGTCCTCCATCCGGAAGGTAAGCTTTTACAATATACAACTATAACGGACGAAAGAAGATTCGAAAGTGAAACGTGGTATTTTTTTCTTTCTCTCCCCCCCCCCCGTCTCTCTCTCTCTCTCTCTCTTTCTCAATCGGAGATTATGTCAGTTTGATTCACGGTCGTGAGACGAAGTTTCGAGACTAATAATATATTCTTTTAAATAAGAATCTATTTTCTCGAATTCTAATGTACGATTCAATGTTGATTTGATAATCAAAGTAATGAAAATGTTAAACTAATTCCTTAAACTTAATTAAATATTTTTCATTTTCTCTCTTTTATCCTTCGTATCGTAAAACGAATTTTACTGTTATTTTCATTTTTTTTTCTTTCTATTTCAAACTTTCGCTCAAAATGTTTGAAAAGGAACATTCAAACGGTAAAGATTATTTGTTAAAGTATATTGCCGCAGTTAAAAGTCTGTTTATAGTACCCGCGAGCCCTCAGGGATTGGAAGGAGTGCAGCACGCTAAGAATGGACCCCGCGAACGATAAATTAATAGACGAGAAAAGCGTGCGTGCACCCGGTATCGGGTAAAGTCGAGAGCCGAAGTAATAACATAATAATAACTTGGATACCATCGGACTAATTTATTCGCGATTGGGAATATATACCGGATAAAAACTTAAAGACCAGCCTGAGGGTGAGCCTACAAAAGAACCCTTTCCAAGGCCACGTTAGGTACTCTTCTTTATTTTCGACGAGGATAGCCGGAAGCGGAAAGCGCATCCAGTCTATAATGTTTCCTCTTAGCGAGTTTTTATATCCATCGATTTGCAAAAGTTATGGCCCAAGAGAAAAAAGCAAAAAAAAAAAGAAAAAAGAAAGAAAAAGAAAAAGAAGAAACGTCAAATATCAAGAAGGAAGAGACCAAGGACCCGTTGGTTGGAGTGATTTTTCGTGAATATAAAAGATCCAAGGATCGCATTTCGAAGGGTTGCGCAGTTGGAGAAAGGTAAAGAAAAAAAAAAGAGAAAGGTAAAAAAAGTAGGGTGGGGAGAGTTTAGTATCGGCTGGCATAGGGTGGGGTAGAGAGAAATAAACGAAAAGAGAAAGGAGAAAGGAACGGAAAGTAATTTAGGTGTCTACCACGACTCGAGGAAACGGAGGACCAAAACTTGCACGACCCATCGCATATACCCGAACGACGAGGTTCATGAATGGAGCAAATTGCATTTTGTGCCTGGAACCGTCCAGCCAATTTATTTTCACTTTCATTTACGAGCGAACGCCACGAAGCCATCGTGTGTGCTCTGAGAAGATGGGACAGACAGAGAGAGAGAGAGAGAGAGAGAGAGAGAGAGAGAGAGAGAGAGAGAGAGAGAGAGGAAGAGAGAGAAAGAGAGAGACATATTCTCAAGAAACTCGTCCTTTCTTTACGTTACCATTCATGTTGGATTGCTTAGAAACTTTATTCTCGTGTATTCATTTAATAATAATAAATTATACCCTCAGGGAAAGAGAGGGAGAGGGAGAGAGAGAGAGAGATTAAGACATGGAAGTATTCTATGGGCTTAATAAAGAGTGGAAGAATTTTACGATCATTAATTCGTGTCATGACAAATGTCGAATGTTAGCGATTTAAAAGATAAAATAAAACGATATAATGTTTGATAAAATCTTGAACTGCGTGACATTATCTAAGAATTCTAATCTATGACATTGCAATTTGTTATAAAGGAGAACATCGTAGATAGTCTTCGGGTAACCATCGAGAAAAGATGAAAAACAAAAAGTCTTAGTTAATGCGATCGAGGGAGGAATCATTGATAGGCAAGAAAAGGTGAGATGAAAGTAGTCGCACGTACTCTCTTCGCGAAGCGAGATATATGCGAATAATAATGAGATTCTATGAATATGGTAATGGTCGCGATTAGGTGTCAGGGAGGGCGAACGACGTGTCTCTGGCAAACGCAAACGAGGATGAAATTGCCATTACTCGAAGCAAAGTGCTACCAAGACAGTAGCGTAGCTTGGCCTCCGTTGCGCATCTATATTCTGCCACAATAATACGAGGACACTTAAGCAGCGAGTGCTCTAATGAAGGAGGAGCTTTGTATTCCAAATTGAATCCTTCGTAAGAGTGATCAAGAAAAAAATAAGGAAAGAAAGAAAGAAATTATTTAGACATTTATTTTTCAACTTTTTCCTTTTTACTTTTTTCTTTATTTCTTCTTTTACTCTCTCTCTCTCTCTCTCTCTCTTTTTCTTTCTTTCTTTCTTTCTCTCTCTATCACTCTCTTTGTTCTTTTTCTTTTCTCTTTTTCTTACCATTCGGTTATAGATTTTTAAATTCATGTGATTAATTGAAATTTATAAATAAATTATAAAAGAGTAGGTATCTCGTAATATAATTAAATAAAGTTAATAATATATGTATATATATACAGGGTATTCCAATACTTTGGTACGACTGAGCACGGAGTGATTTCTTATGAATTAGTCGAATATAAATTTATATTTACTGAAATTTTCAACTTGATGGATCTTGACATCGTTATACGGATCGAAGGAGATTATTGTTACAGTACGATAAGAGGAGCAGATAATAACATAGCGTATATTTGTTATTAACATAAACATGAGTATAAGCAGATCCGTTAAGTCGAATCTTATAGAAAGTATTTACTCATAAATATATCGAAAACATTTTATAAATTGTTTTTTTCGAAAAGAGACCCTCACATGCAAAAACTTTGGTCTACATTTTCGACTTATTTTTTTCACGAGGGATCACTTTCTATTGTGTTGTATCATAATTGTTAAAACACGCTGTATATATATATATATATATATATATATATATATATATATATATATATATATATATATATATCTAACATCTGTTTATCTGTCTGTCTATATATCGGACTCCAGTGATCAAAGTTTACGAGTGCGTAAAAAGATTCGAACAATCTCTCTTTATAATATATAAAGAAAAAGGTCAAATCATCATGAGGGAGATCACATGTTTGAAGTAGCAACATTTTAAATTCAATTCTCCACTCTGATCTATATGAAACAAAAGAAAGGATCTCCTTCGAAGCTCTTTCTATGGAATGCTATGGAATCGTGCGAGTAACTATACCGTTATAGAGAGGATGAACGCTTTGCTGTTTATTCAACGATTCCAATGTGTTCTTTCCTTATTCTCTTTTACGAGGGAAAGAAGAAGAAATTGCGTGGGTCGAACGGTCCGTTCCGTTTAAGAATGACCATCTCGATTGGACTTCTCTTCGCTACCGGAAGTAGAAAGACTATGGAAGAAGTTAAAAAAGAAGAAGAAGAAGATGAAGAAGAGGAGGAAGAGAAGGAGGAGGAGAGGTTAGAGCTGCTCGATCTTCTTGGAATTACATACGAATTTCACGATAGTCTCGCTCTCTTACGAGAGCCATCCTAGTATCGTACTATCGCCGAGACTCGATGGACCACCTGGAAACGGTACGATGCCACGAGGCGGAAGTTTACTATGGTGATGTTCGCCGTTGTTCAGATAAAAGACGATTTCTCGTGCATGCCCGATGCTATCGATCGTCCGCCACGTATTTTGCCTTTTATACTCTCTCTCTCTATCTTTCTCTTTTGTTGCTTCCTCTCTCGTAAGCACGTTGAAAATCTTTCGCGTAACAGTCTTTACTTACCTTCAACCGGTACCAGTACCCCCCGTATTTCTCATAAAAAGAAGATCGTAGCTAAATCAAATATGAGTTAATCGAAGATCGAAAAGATGTTAGATAAACGACCTACGGAATTTTTGGAAAAATCCTTAGTTCTCGATGGTGTTCAATGGGGGAGATACATACGTTAAATATATACGTGTATGGTAGGGAAGTATGCGATTGGAATCGTTGATAAGATCTTGGAATTGACGTTTCCCTCCTTACTGAAGCAAACATTTTCGTCAAATCACGAGTTGTTGCCTCTCGAAGGACGTTTCTTCCTTCTGCTTCCTACTTCTCTTTCTTTTTCTTCTTTTTTTTCTTCTTCCTTCCTTGTTCCTTGTTTTTTCCTTTTCTCTTTCATCTTTCTCGTTGTCATTTCGTTGTCGATGGCTAACAGCTGGAGAATGACCTTCGTTGCATTCGATGTAACGGAATCGGATTCATTACTGACACGCGATCGAGCTCGATGTCGTTCCCCTCTATTTCTCTCCTCCTTTCTCTTATCTTCTTTTTTTATTCTTCTCTTTCTCTCTCTTTCTTTCTTTTTTTCTCGTTCTTTCTCTTTCTCTTCGCTGAAATTAATCGTCAACATTACGAAAGCGATCGTTCGATCATAGCAGCCATTGACATTGAATTTCTATAAATACGATAATCATTTTACCTATTCGGAAGGATCGTTTTAGGAGAAATTCTGCAAGGATATCGAATAACTCCAATCGCGGATATAATTCTTTCTCTCTCTCTCTCTCTCTCTCTCTCTCTCTCTCTCTCTCTCTTTCCTTCTCTGCGAAGATAACGAATTAGATGGAAAGTTGCCATCGTCACGATTTAATTAAGCCCTTCTCGCACGAAACTCGCGGGCGGTCGTCTTGGCTTCCTCCGTCGGCGATGATATAATTTTAGTACATCGAAGGAGGGCGCAATAATTTGCAGTGCGGTCACGAGAGCGGGTATTAACGCCGATGACTGGCAATTCCCGCGGGTTACCACGCATAATACGACGGGATAAATCTCCTCGGTAGCTTTTGAATCTCCGCGGCGATTCTCGCGCTCTTCCAATGGATAGAGTGAGAAAGAAAGATAAAGAGAGAGAGAGAGAGAGAGAGAGAGAAAGAGGGAGAGAGAGAGAGTAGAAACTCAAGAATCTCTCGGATATGCGGATCCATCATTTACTTTCGCCCGACCGTATATTTATTGCCACGGTCAGTTCGTGGAGTCTTGATGAATGAGAAGATCGATCATCGTGTTTGCCATCGATAAGAGTTATACGATATTATTGGACGTTGTTTCGATAACCAGGAAAACGAAGAAAATCGTTCTTCGGCTATCCATCAATAACCCGATAGAAAATTTTTTACATTCATACGATCGTTAATATTGTATTATTAATTAAATCTTATATCCTATTCGTATGATCAACTCTTTATTAGAATAGGAAATATTTTATTCAGACGATCTAATTGATTTTTCATATTGAAAAAACGATCGATGATAACATTTTTGCAAAACGATTGTGAACCGAATTAAATCGAAATCCTGAAAATGAATCGAGACAAAAATGGTGAATGGTAGACGTATTCTTTTCTTAAAAAAAAAAGAATACAAAAAAATGAAACCTTCAATTTCATACGTGTCATGTGCACAATGAAGTTTGGAATGGTGAATGGTAGAGGTATTCTTTTCTTAAAAAAAAAGAATACAAAAAAAATGGAACCTTCAATTTCATACGTGTCATGTGCACACTGAAGTTTCTCGTACGTAACTCGTTCTCTATTCCAATGGATTTTTTAAATCCATCATGTCGACAGGACAGGGGAAAAAGAAGAATTCAAACAAAAATTCTATATCTTTTTTTGTAAGCAATCGAGGAGAACTATCATCCAGTACGTAAATTACGATTGAATCGTGGTTGTAAAGTAATTAGATCGAGTTCGATATCATAGCTCAATTTCGTTCGAATATGAAAACCCATGATATACGATAGCATTTTCCATGAAACTGACAATATCTATTATAAAGTTTCAAATGGCCTCATACCTACCTACCTACCTTACCTACCTACCTACCTACCTACCTACCTATCTGCCAATCGATTTAATAAGTAACCGATCGTCTTTCGCCAACGCTGCGTTCAAAGGTTAGAGCCTCGCCATCCGGTCGCGATTATAAAATGCTCGGTATTATGGCGCCTATATTTCACTGCCTGGTATTACACGCTAGCCCCGAGTTCAAAAGCATTCGCGATAAATAAGGTATACCATCGTGGAGGGAAGAAAGTTATATTAATTATCCCAGCGGGGCAGAGAAGCATCAACCACCCCTTCCCCGTCTCTTTTACTTTTTCTCTCTCTCTCTCTCTCTCTCTCTCTCACATACATGTAGAACACGCTTGTAACACATTTTCAAGTTCGAAATCCTTTTTCTTTCGAACATCATTTTTATCTTTCAACTTCCCCGAAGTAAAAGACAAAGGAATAATGCGAAAAGAAATAGAAAACGAAAAAAAAATAAAAATGTACCAAATACGTAAGAATTAGAGATTACTAGTTACGTTGCACCATGGATAAGATCGCTAGAATCGAGTCATCGGATTGATGCAAAATGTTAAATAAAAAATTGCTTTTCGAGTTGTGGCGATAAATCAAATCGGCGCTCGTTAAAAGAGAATTTTCTTAACGCAAACGTCGGAGTCCTATGCCACTTCGATGAGAACATCGATCTTAGCCAAATTACGCTCGTTATCAGCTTCGTAACTCTCGTCGTCGTCGTCGTCGTCATTACTATCATTATTAGCTTGATTATATTAGCGTTTTATATCAGTTTTAAGTTTCGGATTAATCGACCGACTCGAGTGGTAGATACATACGTAGCTATTGGAAACGACGAAATAAAAGATAGATGGGTATGGACGTTTATGTTTATTATTATTCGTCGACAGAAAGTTTGAAATAGCATTAACGCTCGAATAGATCGAGGACAAGGATAAGAATAGAAAAGTCTAGATAGGTAGGGTATGTAAGTACGTAAGTACGTACTCGATAATTCTTTGGCTATCCTAACGATAAAATAAATGATTACGACGTACGATCTACGGTTAAAATATCATTACAACAGCATAGCTTACATTACCACGATTGGCCGCATTTATCAAATACCTGGGTAAATATTTTATCGTAAATTGGAGCGTCGTATAGTAACTTCTCTTCTCTCTCTGTCTCTCTCTCTCTCTCTCTCTCTCTCTCTCTTTCTTTTTCTACTTTCAGTAGACCGGACAATAAATTCCATCGTGTGTTGAAAAGGTTCGATCAGCAAATGGCTGGTTAAGTAGTTGGTTAAGTTGATTGGGACGAACGAAATTGCTCTTTATGTACTATGTAAGGACGCTTGAATTTTTCGTTAGATGAGAGGAAATTTCTCTTCTATTCCTCTTTAGTTTAAAGAGGAATAGAAGAGAAAAGGAAGTTCGAATATCTTCCGAGTACTTTAGTTACGTGGACTAGCCTATAACCTCGCTGCGAGAGACCTTGACGAGAAAATAATTGGCGGAAACATAATATAGCAAAGGAAGGTTGGTAAGTAGGTAGGTAGGTAGGTAGGTAGGAAGGTAGATAGATAGGTTGGTAGGTAGGCAAGTATATGAGGATTCAAATTTTTTCTTAGTTCGCACGCGGACGATGCGCGATATTCGCACGTCTAACATTGCGCTCGTGATTAATCTGTACATCAACGATCAGCAAACACTTTATAAATCCTAGGAGAACGAACTTTGCAGTTTTTCTTTCTTCGTAGAATGAGCGACGCTTAAGAAGATTACACTTTTTCTACGTGTAAGTATTTTATTAAAATATAATTTTATCGAAGCCATACCATATAACGCGGATTGCATTATAAAAGCTAGGTCGATATGCTTCGGTGAATAAAGTTCGCGCTGAGAATACATACAGAAACCCCATGGAGACAGGAGAACGTTCCTGAAGGGTGTTCAAACGAGGCTTCCAGTGCGACAGGATTAATTACGGGACAGAGAGATTCCTGAATCCTCGTGTTTACACGACGCTTCTTTATCTAGAAGGACGATAAAAATCGAATTTCGATATATGTAGTAGCTACATCGGCACTTATACTCTTCGCGCGATCTTAACTGATATCTCTTTCTTTTTCTCCCTTTCTCTTTCTCTTTCTTTTTCCCTTTCTTTCTCTCTCTCTCTCTCTTTCTCTCTCTCTCTTTCTCTCTCTCTCTTTCTCTCTCTCTATCTCTTTCTTTCTCTCTCTCTCTCTCTCTCTCTCTCTCTTTCTCTCTCTCTTTCTCTCTCTCTCTTTCTTTCTATTTAAGAAGATTTCCTCCTGATCGGTTACTAAGCCTCATACTTACGTTCCTGGTAGAGACGTCATTTTGAGTAACTAACATCTCGATCTTACCATGCGGCCTCTAAAAAGGATAAGATGCTGCTCTTCCTTCGTAATTACTTCGATTACCGCACGGAAAATAGAGAGTTATTACGAGGAAGAAGAGTAATCTCTATACCTATGATCTATTCTCTTTCCTTGAAAACTAAACTCGATAACAGTTTATCAAAATAAACTTTTATAAAAATTTTCTACAATTTTGTCGTTAACAAAGAACAAGTTTATTATTCGAGGAATTATAAAATCAAGTAGATATTAAATTATAATAATTCGTAATAATAAGATAATATTTGTATACAAAAAATTGCAACATTGTTATTTTTGTTATCTTATAGAGATATCTTATGTAATGTATTTCATTACCCTGTACACGTGTATGTGTGTGTGAGTGTGTGTTAATGTATGTGTTTGTATACATATACTCTGCAATCGCGTAAGTACATATTAAATCGGTAGAGATGCATAAACCAATAAAGGTTACAAAGAGGTCGACGTAATTACATATGATTGTTATATAAGTTACCCCCTCTATTTCTATCAAGTACTATTTACTTTCACGCTCGTTCTCTTTTATTGTCAGTAAACATACAACTTCGCTTTGGGTAAGACTAGTGTTGATCTCTGAAGTCACTAATAATATTTCGCGTTCTTCAAATTTTTCTTTCTATATGCAATCAAAGTTTGAAAATAAAAAGAAAGAAAAAAATCGTTAATTTATTTTTACCTAACGATATTTATTATTTAGCTACGGTAACATCAAATTGATACGATTGAAACTTTCCACTTTGGGTGTTTATACAAGTGTCTTCGAAAAATGAACATTGATCTGTTTTATGTATATACCAAAGTGTATATATATATATATATATATATATATATATATATCGTTAGCGTAAATGAATACCTGAGGATTAACTCACACCTGACGAACTTTCGATATTCTCGATTACTTGTCGAGCGAGCCATTATCATCTCTCTGGTTTGAAGAGAAACCTTTGGCCTCGTGCACTCTTCCCAATAAAAAAAAAAGGAGAAAGAATAAGAGGAATAAGGAGAGGGTTAATTTGTAGACACTAGAGTCAATGCATCGGCATGTCCGTAATGCGAATGCAGATGTGAGCTGTGCTGCCTAAAACGACATGTGCCATCGACATGAAACACAATAGCTATCGTTTTCGATTAAATGATACTCCTCAATGGAAAAATTAGATATCATTGAGAGAAAACTTTTAGGAGAGAACGAAAAAACCTACTCTCTTTCTTGTCTGCTATTTATTTAATTAATAATTTCATTAAGATAGAATTAGTTTGGTAAAAAAAAAGAAGAATATATTAAAATCAGCCTATTATCATTGATCGCAATTAAAATATTTCTGTTATAGCATTGATTCCTCTTTAAAAATGAAATCGATATTGGTATTGTTGTAACAATATTATCGAATATTGTAGATTTATCGTCCGATAAAATTAATGAATCGAAAAGGGATTCGATCGAAGCTCGTTCGATGCATCTTCGATCTAGAGAGATATATGGATTCGTAGTAAGTATCGTGCCACCTGCACCAGGTGCATCGTTCGAACGTTCTGACGATGTGCATGAATGAATATACCATCGAGCGACGACCTTCGCTTCTCCTTCCCCTTCCTCTTCTCGTGACACCAGAATTCCATGGCTTCTTTCTACCTCCTTCCCTCCCTCCTCCTCCTCCTCCTCCTCCTCCTCCTCTTCCTCATTATCTATTCTCCCCATTGTCGATCGCAACGTAGTCGAATCTCACCACTTCATAGTAATGATCCTCCATAGAAAAAGAAAAGAGAAAAAAATAGTTGAAGTTTCCCAACAAAATCTCGTCGAAACAAGAGTCGTCGTCGTTGTTGTCGTTGTCGTCGTCATCGTTGTCGTCACAGTCGTCCGATTTATTTCGTCTTACAGAACAACCGGATTCCAGGAGTGACCAGCATCGAAATTGGTTCGTCGACCGTGCTGCTGATACATTTCCGCGTTTTTTGCTTTGACAAAGGGAGGTCTTTCGTGTCGCGTCGTAATTTTTATTCTAAGTTGCTCGCAACGGTACTCCTGAACGAAAAAATTCCTTTTTGCGTAACTTTCCAGCCCTCGTACGTCAATGTTTTTTATCAATTCTATATACGAAATGTTTAAAATGTTTAAATGACTTTATTTGATCTGATGTATATAAAATTGACAAATTATTTTTAAATTAATCTTCAGAACGTTCTTTGTTTTCCTTTTTTCTTTTCTTTTTTTTTTTTAAGAAATAATTTAGTATATAATAATCTAGCAGAATTAAATAGCAGAATTTCTTGAGGAGATTGGTTTTTCCTTTTTTTTTCATCGTTTTGTTTTTTTTTTCTTTTTCTCTTTGTCTCTTTCGTCTCATTTATCTTCTACACTTTCACTCGAGAAGAAAGAGACCGCATCAAATGTTAATATCGACTTTTGATGAAAAGTCAACCGTGCTTGCTATTAGTATTGGTATAATAATAAAAAGCGTGCAATCGCTTTCTAAACTTTCGTCACGTTCCGCGAGCTTCTAACGGCTCTCTCACGTGAGCGTATCCGTGAGTGTATCCGCGAACAATCTTTGTAATCGACCCATCCTATTTCGAGACAAGTGGGCACGACCATCTTGAATCATCGCGGTCAAACGATTCGCATAAAATGAATATTGATCGTCTTTGTCGTGAATCATATCTCGTATATGCAAGTGTCATCTTTTCATTTGAACGTAAGAGTAAGGGTCGTTGAAAGTACTTGAACTTATGCAGATTCGTTAGAGATTTTTTTTTTGTTTAAATGTAACCTAGAAAGTATAGACAATGTAATAATGATGATGATGATGATAGTAATAATCAATTTTATTACAAAAGCAATATGTACAACTTAGAAGAAATATTTCGAACTTAAAACGATTGAAATACCGAAATACTTCTAAGAAAAAACGTCAAGGCGTCCATGAAACCTTGTCGAGTATCTTAGAAACTACCTAAGTTCGAACGTCCCTTCCGATGACCGGAAACGTATAGTACGTGATTAGTATTACCAACAGAGCTCATGGAAACCATTCAGGAAACCGGAAGTTTGCGTATGTTCTTCATTTTGGCGCTTCGATTTCTAAGAAATATTTTTTTCCGTGGTTAGCGAGCAAGGTGCGGCACAAAATCGATCGACAACGCAAATAGTTTCTCGTGTCGGGTGTGCCCGACAAGACTTTGTATAATAATTTTTTTTCTTTTTCTTTCTTTTTGATTTTTTTTTTCTTGAAGTCGAATATCACATCGATTTTTTTTCTCGCTTGTGAAACACACGCGCATACCTACGCGTACACATAGAAGTTTTTAATTTCATCTCTTTTTAATTCGGATAAACCTTTTATCGTAATCGAAACTCGATATGGAATAAAAAGCGTGTAAGAGCGATTCGATAAAGAGATCTTTGATCTCGAGCCACGAGGTTAATAGCACTGCGAGAATACTTCACAAGTATGTCGGCTTGCCAAACCTGCAAACGAAAATAGCCAGTGCGGCAGTGCAGAATACCCCGGCGATCGCTAGACGCCAGGTCGCATGGCGCGTGTCCCTTTCTAACGCGACGCCATAAAGTATCGAGCATAAATAGTGTAAGTGGTATTTAACCGTGGACCAAACTCAAACACCCTATAAATCCTTTTAAACATATTATCCGCCGCATATTGTACAATATTAGATCCTAATGCTAGAGATCACCGAAGATGCCTTCGAGAGTTTCGTATTGATTTACGCTATTATGGGCAAAAGAAAATAACAGATTTACTGAAACAAATAACCTTTAATATAAACTTAACTATAACTCAATTTTTTTGTTTTCGTTTATAACAAAAGAAATTATACAATTTGAAATTTATAATAATTATAACTTATATTGTTTTAATTATTCCCATATTAATAATCATAATGCTTAGGAAATATTTATTATCGCTTAAGAATTAAACTTTTATTTTTGTTTTGAAAAGAAAAAAGAAAAAATAGAAAGAAAGAATAAAATAAGACATAAAAATACAATATGCCGTACTTTCTATTTTTAATTATATTTTTAATTTTTATTTCTTCCGTGTTCGATCTCTTACCGAACTTTTTCAATTTCCTCGAACTTCTGTATTTTCTTTTAAATCTTTTATTGACTTCAAAGAAATCGCAACGATCAAGATATAACGCTATTCGTTTCAGTTTATAACATGAAGGTAGCAGTAATGTAAATCGGCCGTTTAATTATTTACATTTTATTAAATTTATATTTACTTCGTGATCTTAAAATATTTGTGCGATAGTCCGTGTCGCGATCAACCGTTCAAGGTAGAAATCCTTATTGGCTCTTATGATTGTCGGTAATATAACGGTTCACAAACTATTAGATAATATTTTCTAACGATCGTTATCATTAACGTTACCGCATTCGAATCGTAAAAGCGAGCGTAATAGTCTAACGCTTTAAACTATTTGATATCTTCTTCGAAACGTAATCTAATTCAATTATAATATTTATTAGCAAGTATATAAAACTTTAAAAAAGGATTTGGATTAGTATAAAGATTTTATATTAATCAATATTTCATCAAAACGTAATTAAGAATAAAAGATAAATAAAAAAAAAGAAGTAAAAAAACAAAGTTAAGATCCCCAATATAGAAGTAATTTCTTTGAAAGTTTACGAACGGATCAGCAATAAATATTTAAATTTTATACATAATAAAAGGCGATCGAAAAAAACAAGAATAATTTGTAGCCTTTTGAAAGGGACCTTCTTGTTCGAATTCTCATACAATGGGTCAAGAAGAATAACAGGATGGAATTTTAATGAGATCCTACTCTCACCACTGTGTACAATCTGTTTATCCGATAACGGCCCTTGAAAATGACACAGATTGCAGGTAAGAGGTAATATAATATTTAAATATCATTTGGTGATTTTGTATTTGAAAACCGGGGTAATTTAAAGTCTACATATGCAGATAAAAAAAAAAATTCGTACGAATTTCTTCTCCTTGTGGATCTAAAGATCGTAAAAATATAAAAACAATGTTTTTCGGATGCACCGATTAAATCAGCTTTTTGTTCGAAATAATCTTGCAAAAAAATTTCTTAAAGGAAGAAAAAAAAAGGAAACGAGAACGAAAACGAAAATGAGAAAAGAAAAAGGAAAGAAAAAAAGTATAGAAGATAAAGATGCATAGTATAGTAGCAAGGAAGGAGTAAGCTTTCTATTAGCGGTCACAAACAGACGGAATGGACATCTTGGCCCGCTCGAAATAGAAATAGAAATAGGTCCTAACGGACGGCTCGCGGCCAGGTTAGGTCTTATTTCTTACGTTCCTTAGGATGATTCACTAAGAGGGAGCGCAGTTGCGACTTTGCTAACACGAGCCTTAACTTTTCTCGAGACTTCGATCTTTAGCACAACGCGTTATCGCGCTCAAACTCGTCGTGTTCACGTGCGATCACGAGAGTGCCCAAGGCTTTGCGTACCTACTCGAGACTTCTGTGTGGCTATATACGTCTCGCGTGAACACTCTTCTAAAAGACCTGCTACTACCACTACTATTGCTATTACTATTATTAGTTTGACTTCAAGACAATGGTAAAAAAAAATTTGTAGTCTTTCCGATCGAATAAAAAAAAAAAGGAAAAAAAGGAAAAAGAAAAAGAAAAGAAAAATGAAAATGAAAAAAGGAGATGGATATAAACAAACATAAAGAGAGAAAGCAAATGAGAATTCAATGATCTCTCTTCGAAGCCAGGGCTTCGTGTCCAAAGGTTGAATCATTTCGCTAAATGCGGTGTTGCGTAATTTTAGGTGGGACGATGAGTATGCCCGCTCAAATTCTGCCAGCTGCTGTCCCCGCTTTTGCTACCGGCTTGCTGCCGGGGTGCACGTCCTATTTAGGCCGCGGCACGTCCACTCTATCCATACAACCACGTGAACGTCCAATCAACGTCGACCAGGATCCGATGGAACGTTTGCTATGGAATCTAATTTTGGACTTGTGCCTTGTGGTGTTTAATTGGGGAAGTCTAATTCCGAGGATATGATTTCTATATTGTGTATCTTTTCTCTTTTATTATATTTTTCATATCCTCCGATTCCCTCGTATCTTTATTTTCTGAATTTTATTTTCTTTTTCTTTGTTTTTTTTATTTTTTATTTCTCGACTCGAAGTATCCTTCATAATATACGCTATGTCATAAATATCAATTTTAAAAGTGCTACTTGGTTAATCGAGGTAGGGACACTCGATAATTGCTTTTAGTATCCGGAACCTTTTTCGGCAGGTAAAAGGCAGGTATTTCCTATCAGACTTGATTTATGACTTTGGTTGCAATTTTAAGGAAAAGTTCATTTGCTAGTCAATGATGATTCATTCAACTCACTAACATTTTTATAGCTTTCAATTTGTGTAAATTCTTCATCCGAACATCCGACTCATTATTTTTCTTTTCCTTTTCCTTTTTATTAGAAATATTTTTTATTCCTTTTGCTATTCTTATAAAAGACATCTATACATGTTAATCAAGCGAACTGATTTCGCTCGAGAAGCGTCGTATCGCGTACGTTTACACTAATACATGCACTCGAGGACTCGTTTGACGTAAAGCGCGCTGTGTCGGATTAATGAGGATCGGGGAATGCCGATCGAATGAGAAAATTATCGGGCTACCTATTTTACGATAAGACGACATCTGTGATGATCCTGTTTATATTTGTGCTAGGTTACCTTTGATTATTATTTATACATTTATCGTAATATTCCAGACACACTGGTCTCTCCCATTTTTGTCATTGGTTCAATATCGATCGTTAAAAACGATCGTTCGATTGATTATCCAATGAAATTAGAAACTGACTTGAGGGGCGACCATTCGTAGTTTAGATAATTCATCGTGAGAATAATTCTTTTTCGTTGTTTATCTGACAATTCCTGTGTGTCTCGAGGGAAAATTTAGAGAGTAACGAGACAGTTACAGAGACTTTACAGATGTTAGAAGGAACGACAACTAGCAAGGTATTACTTGCTCTCAACATCGTTTTAGTTACATTGCTTGGCTATTACGTTTGACGAGGTCCATACCAACTGAGTTAAATCTTCGGGTGTCTCTATCGATTACGAATAGGCGACGAGTGTTAAACACCGTGAGTCACTTTAAACTAACTCGCACAGAATTTATAAAGATACACTCAGGCTGGATACAAATAGAATCGGCTGTTTTAGACCGATGAATCCTAAAAGCACGAACAAAGAATTCCCATTGAAACGAGAATAGAAAAATGAAATGAATAAGGATCTCAATGATGACTTTTCCAACGATATAAATCATCCGAATCCTTTTAGCATAAGCGTAGGAGATTTGCGATCTGTCCTAAAACATTGGATTTTTAAAGAACCTTTTTCTCGCTTTTGGACGAGGAGAACACGTTAAAAGTACGACCTCTGAGATGATTCAGACGCGAAACATTCCCGACGATGCATGGCGCCACATATCCGACTACGGGGCGCACTTCCTTTGCGAGACGCGCGGAATTAATAGGAAAACGAGCCGAGTGACAGGGGAGTCGTAAGCTCCTCGCGTACACGTATACATATATATATATATGTATATATATATATATATATATATATATATATATACATACATACACACACACACACACACACACACACACACACACACATACATGCATGCTTACATACATGTTACATGCATATATATGTATGTATATACATATATGTATATATATATATCTATGTATATACTCATACAATGTATATATTCATACAATGTAAATACTCATACAATGTATATACTCGTACAATGTATATATTCATACGTTCGTATGTTCACGTATTATATACATAAACAAGTAAGAAAAAGATAAGTATAAACGTCGACGTTCGTATCCCTTCGCGACCGAGTCAGTAACCGATCATGGTTACGGGCATGGATGAGCCTGGCATGCCTAATGTCTGGCGCCTCTGGCTCGTGCGCCAGGAAATAGATTGCATCGCTTATCGGAAAACACGAAGAAGCCTCGCGTCCAGCTTCCATCCGCCATCTGGAGAGTTGCTTCCAACTTTTGCTTCTTTTTAGTCTTTTTTCTTTTTTCTTTCCTACTTTTTTCCTTTTCTTTCCTTCTTTTTGTTTCTTTTTCTTATTTCTCAAACACAGACAAGTTCGTGGTCTTCTTCTTCTTCCTCTTGTTGGTTCCGTCGCGGCTTCGTGAAAATAATGACATCATTGGTTACAAGGGTTTTAACTCGTCACGAACAGATGCAATTCTTCGAGGATAATGTTTATTATGAAAACGATAGATAATAGAGGAGAGAAAGGCAAAACGTATAGTAAATACGTGTGCATCGATCGAGACTCGATAATGACTTACATCGTTAATTCTACGAACGGGCTGACCTGCATCGAGGATGCTAATGCGTACGCACCGGAAACGATGACGTTTCTGTGGGCAGGAAACTCCGATGACAAAGTGCTTAACAGCGAATCCGTGACATTAATGTGCCAACGGTGCACCGATATATCGAAACGTACATTCCGTCCATCAATTTCCGTGTATAAATATTTCAAATTCCATTTAGACAAATATTTTTGCTTGTTTATTCGAATTTATGGAAACAATAAAGTCTTTTAAAATCGAATGTCGTAGGAACTTTTAGCGGGATTATTAAAATACATTAATTTCAACTATGACAATGAACGAACGAATGAATTTCGTGGAATTCGTCGTGTTAATTCTAACACTGTTATTAACATAAATATCTTACCTCTTACCTGTTTGCCCTAGTTAAACCGGTTAAATACAATGAAACGACTTTACCCATTTCACAGATATTAAGTTTAGAGAAAAAAATGATATAAAAACCGTTCGACTAATTATTTCATTTAAAACGAATAACTCAATGACGAGCATTAAAACGTCGTTATAAACGTAGTCGAATTTGATCTAACGGTAAGTCGAGGAACAGATGTTCGATTGGTTTTCATGATAAATCGACTTCGAAATGATAATTCACCGATCTATGGTTACTCGTAAAGGGTCCATTTAAACAATCCCTTTGCTCGTTTCTCTCTCTTGTGTCGGACTTTTATCTTCTAGCGAGGATCTATTTTTAAACGCGGGTCCTGGTCTAGACGATAATTTCAAAGGAGCGACCCTACACATACTCTACTCGAGCCAAGAGGCAAATTACTACACTGAATAGATGGTTGCACGGCTGAAAGCACGCGCTCTTATCACGAATGACGGAGACTGTTTCGAGTCCGACCCTTTGCGACTTCGAAGGCCATGTTCTTCTTGGTATTCTCAAGGGGGTCTTAACGTTACAGTAGAGGTAATCATCTTCCTGTACCTTGTCCAAAGTAAGTACTTAAGAAGAACTACGAACTTACGTGATCTCCGAATCGAGTTGTATCGTATAAGCTCGATTATAAATACAAAAATTCTTTTACGACCACATGAAAGAGATTAGCCGACGTAAGATAATATGCATTTTTATTTTTTTGCCTTTTGTTGACCCCTATCAATTGAATAACTTATATTTTTCTACATTAACTTTTTCTTCTGTTGTTGTTAAATTTTTTTAATTTTATTTACAATTATGCTCCAACTAGCCTTAAAACTGTACGGAATTTGAATGAATCTCTTTTCTTTGCGACTCATAACACATAATATCTTTGCATTCTCGAGCAAACGAAAAAGGAAAATGAGAAAGCTATCAGAAAAAATGTCCTTGATAACGTTAACCCTTAATCATATAGTATATATACGAATATATAATATATATTTCCAGCAAACATGGAACACGTCTTCGCGTAGAACGTATCTGCCGATTTCTTTCGTTGCATCATACTGTTAAGCGTGACTAAAAAAAAAAGGAGCCACGTCAACCGAACGGAGAATAATAAATCGTTGCCGATTGCGCTGTGATCAATGATTGTCATTCCGTATGAATAAAAATAATAAACACCAAGAGTGCGCAATCGTCAAAAGGAGAAACTTTCCATGCGTACGTTGAAATGAAGAATGGACGCGACCTTGAGAAGGAACGTCGTACGAAATCGAAAGTCTTTTTTTACATCGACGTCATTGTCGTCTTCAAACTGGACGCCATCGATGTTATAGATAACTTTACCGATTACAAATTGTCGAGCGTGAAGTCGAAAGTTACGAATTTTCTCTTCTCTCGTCATCATTTTTTATTAGAAAAAAAGTTTCTCTTTCTTTCTTTCTGGAAAATGTCGCCAAACGATCATGGAGAAGAACAGAAACGTATGCATCCAATGACGCTGAAAAAGTCTTTGATGTAAAGGTAGTGAAATAAATGCATTTTCCTCGCTTTGACGAGGCGAGTTATCTCTACTCATGTATACGTACATACGTACGTACGTACGTACGTACTGAGAGGGTTTTGACAAAAGAGAGACAACAGCGATATTTTTTTCTTTTTTCTTTTTTTTTTTGCCAGACTACCTCTTTCGTTTGTCACGACGAGCATGTTGGAAACGATACGGCCATGGTTCGAGCACGTTTTTTTTTATTTTCTTTTTCACTCTCATCAGTCTCTCTCTCTGTTCGTATACCTGCATATTCGTCGAAGGAATGTCAAAGGAATTTCTCGTTCGTTCTAAATGGACATTATCTCAGCGAGGCTCGGTAATTTCGGAAAATGGAATGAGTTTTACATCACGAGCATGACTCTACATGTTCCCGAATGCTTCACAATGATTTCTTCTATTTTTAAATATCTCGCGATTCGTGAAGATAAGTATGTTGTAGAAGATCGATCGAAGTAAGAAACAACCAGTCACGTAAACAAATATTTCTTAGTGCGGTGGCAGTTCTTCAGGAGATTACTCGAAAGTAACATTGGCCGCAAATTACGGAAATTTTCTCTCTTTCTTTCTCTCTCTCTTTCTTTCTTTCTTTCTTTCTTTCTTTCTCTCTCTCTATCTCTCTCTCTCTCTCTCTCTCTCTCTCTCTCTCTCTCTCTCTCTCTCTCTCTCTCTCTCTCTTTCTCTTTGTCCATTGACATGACTCGGAAATTGCGGTGGCAATCTTCCTGAATGTCCCCTATCGTACGTATTTCTCCGCGATGACTCTCCAGAGAGCGAGGCAAATGCATCGACACGTATTCGAGAAGAGCTAACTAACCATTCCCGGGTTAATCGAACCGTATAATCCATACCACGAGCGATGCAATTAAGTCTTTTGTAGGATATAAGGGAAACTACCCTTCGTTTGTCGTTCTCGCCTTGTGCTAGCACGTGCCGGTATAAATGTATATTTATAAATACGTGATATATAATATTTACGTAAGAAAGACACGTTGGTATTCTCTTCACGCAGTGATTCTTTTTCTATCTCTCTTTTTTTCTTTCTTTCGTTTTTCCCTTTCTTTTCTTTCTTTTTTTTTCCCATACCGAACACTTTTCATCTATTAGAATGTAAAAAAATGATTCAATTGCTCACGAAAGACTTTAATAGAATGTCTCTTTAGGACAATCTTATCTTTTGTTTACTTTAATTGACGATTATGTATCTCTTCCCTGAAGAGAATAGAAAGCTCCGATAAAAGATAGGATTCATTTCAATATTTTCCTTTTTATTTTCTTTTATACTTTTTACCTCATTTCATTATTGTCATCTGTAAAGACAAACGATTCATCAGAAATCTTTCTTTCTCGATAAAGATATTGGCAAGAAAAATAATGAAAAAAGTTACGCGTACTCTCGTGGACTCGAATGTTTTCCCTTTGGAAATGAGTCATCTTCTCTTGACGAGGGTAACCAGTGAAAGCGATATTAACCTGAGAACACGTGGTCTTCGTCCTGGTTTTCGAACTGACCGTCTTTGTCCTCATGCATTTAAAAAGAGAAACGAAAATGTGCCTCGCGTTGAGGATCTAAACCGCATGCTCATTTTTCAATGGAGTATCAGTGTGATGTTAAAATGGATCACTTGAATGATACATATACTTTCGAATAGTTTCAATAATTTATCCAGATATTTCTTACAATTAATAACATTTCAACTAATTCAAGATTTAGAATATTTACGGATATTCTTTCTTTCTTCGTGTACTTAGACGAACGAAGATATTTTCTTTCTATTATATTATTCCGAATATTTTTTGAAAAAGTAAATAATCGTCTATACGTAGTTACATATTTTCAATTGATATCAATGGTTTCGAATACAGAGAAAGTGAAACAACAAGAGAGAGAAAACCACAAAGAAAGAGAAAGAGAGAGAGAGAGAGAGAGAAAGAGAAAGGGAGAGAATGAAAAAAGGATCAAAAGGGATAAAACCGTGTGTCACAGTATCATTCGACACTCGGCACGCACAGATCGGCCATCTGTTCTTCCTTGCCTGTTAAGTGCTACCCTCTTTCTCTCTCTCTCTCTCTCTTTCTCATTCTCACATCACTAAAGGACGTATTACGGTCACTCGTAATTCGAGCCAATCGTTCGACGACTAGCCTCATGTCATTCGACAATTCGTATTTCTCCTTTTAAAAGCGAGAACCCGCGCCTTTCTACGACAAGACGACGTTCTCTCTATCGCAAAAGATATCTCTGAAGGATACTTCTCTTTCTCACTCGTTCGTTTACTATAGCGCGTTCGCGAGCTCGCGCGCACCTCACAGCACCCGCGGTTCCCTCTTACAGAGTGGCACACCGGAATCCTCGCGCGCCGTTGGAAATACGAGCATTCCTGACCGTCCATAAAAAGTATAATGGATGTAATAGCGCGGGAAACCGTCGGCCGTGCGTTTTCTCGCTGAATTACGTTCTCGAGACTTACCGATCTATACCTTCCTTCCATCCATCCAACTTGTTCCATCTTCTCTCTCTCTCTCTCTTTCTCCTCTCTCTCTGTCCCTCTTTCTGTCTCTCTTTCTGTCTTTCTCTCTCTCTCTCTCTCTGTCCCTCTCTCTGTCTCTCTTTCTGTCTTTCTCTCTCTTTCTTTTTGTCTCTCTCTCTGTCTCTCTTTCTGTCTTTCTCTCTCTTTCTTTTTGTCTCTCTCTCTCTCTCTCTTTCTCTTTATGTCTCTCTCTCTATCTGTCTTTCTTTAACTCTCTTTTTCTTTCTTTCTCTCCCTCTGTTTCTCTCGATCGAATTTTATATTACACGTCTCTCCTTCTATATTTTGCATCCCTCCCCCTTCCCCTCGATCAATCGTTTTACTGGAACATTTACCGCAGGAAATAACATCGATTTTCGAAGAATCGGAAAATCACGGAAAATCGAAGAATTCAAAGTAAATTCGATTCGGTGAGAATCTTCTCCCGTTTGCTCTCGTGAGAAGTCAGAAAAGAAAATTACCGTTTTCCTTCAGTCGAGAATGAACGTTCGAGATTTTTCAAATTCTTATCGTGGTTAGAAAACGACTGTTAAAGAGGAAGCTGAAATGTTAGTGAGGTCTAGAAGAAAAAAAAAGAAAAGAAAAGAAAAGAGACAGTGAGAGAGATCCTTTACCGCAGATATTTATCGAGGGCTTTTAGAATTTCCAAAAGGGACAGGAAAGTGAAGAGAGTTATGATGAATGTTGGTACAATCGAAGAAAAATCGACAATGTTCGAAGGATGTCTTTCTTTTCTTTAAAAAAAGACAAAAGAAGAAGAAAAAAAAATCAGAAAATACCCAAAGTATCGCTCCAAACATATATATAGCTTATAGGCTTACATATATATATATATATATATATATATATATATATATATATATATATATAGACTTAGGAATA